>NC_051138.1:16311986-16330510 GCF_014839805.1 Manduca sexta
ATACGCATAAATGCGGGTTGCAAATCGTTCTAATGATTACGAAAGAATTATATATAAATTACGAAAGGGCAGCTGATAGGAATTCGGTTATATGAACCTCGCCATTGGTGGGCGAATTGAAATTTCCAACGACGATATTTAATTTATAATAATAATAAATAATAATATCAGCCCTGTGTTATATACTTGCCCACTGCTGAGCACGGGCCTCCTCTACTACTGAGAGGGATTAGGCCTTAGTCCACCACGCTGGCCTAGTGCGGATTTGTAGACTTCACACACCTTCGAAATTCCTATAGAGAACTTCTCAGATGTGCAGGTTTCCTCACGATGTTTTCCTTCACCGTTAAAGTGAACGATAAATTCACAAAGAATACTCACATGATTTTTTAGAAAAGTCAGAGGTGTGTGCCCTTGGGATTTGAACCTGCGGACATTCGTCTCGGCAGTCTGTTCCACACCCAACTAGGCTATCGCCGCTTTTAATTTAATTTATATTTGAACCAAAATATCAAATCGTACAAACCATTCCATTTTCCCACACGAATACTTTTAATAACAACATACAAAAACCCAACCCCAAGAATGCATTTTTGCACTGCTAAAATCTTATTCACCTAACGTTTTTTGCAACGAACATTCCTAGTCACGCAACCAGTGGAATTCCTCGCCTCTACCAGCGACAAAGCTGTGTTACGTAACGAACCAGTCTCTGACCGCGCGAGCCGGTCCGAAGGGCAATATGTAGGGCACTCGATCTACTGCTGGCCAATAACAACCACCGCTGTTATATTCATTTTGAGACTGGACTATACTTTAGATATAGTATGTATTGCAGTTTATTTAGTACTATAAGCTGTTATTGATTTTTGTGACATAGTGCTATTAAGTGTGCTATTATGGAGACACAAAATACGAAACACTACATACTAAAGCCTAGCAAAGTATTATAAACAGTGAAGGCTTATATTTGATACTTACATGGTGTCAGATTTATACCTCGTTGCAAAACATTTTCTTTGTGTACAGGAAATATTTACAATTATAAAAACTGCTGCACGCACGCCAAATTGGTATTAGGTATCAAGTATTGAAGTATACTGGCTACAATATCTGCTATCAGTATTGCTATCGGCTATCTACAACAATAGTCAACAAACCCAATAAACTCCGCAAAACTACTGACCTAGTAAACATAATAAATGCAAGGAAAAATCCAATTAAACGGAATGCAGCA
Source organism: Manduca sexta (assembly GCF_014839805.1). Taxonomy (NCBI): domain Eukaryota; kingdom Metazoa; phylum Arthropoda; class Insecta; order Lepidoptera; family Sphingidae; genus Manduca; species Manduca sexta. The sequence goes on from NC_051138.1 coordinate 16,313,224, forward strand.
CGATTTAACCAGTTGTCCTTTCACTAAAACTAACCAATAACTACAAGAGAAAGTGTTGAAACACTTCAATGTAGGAAACTGATATATTTTGTAACAGATAACATAATTGCACGGTATCGAGCATCGCGTGGGCCTTTGCATGTATTATACTAGTCTGGGAAGTTATGAAAAAACGACAAAATAACCCAAAGTAATCAATACGTTCTTTTTAATTCAAAATTGTAACAAGGCGGCATTATGGTGTCGATTGGCCAGAGATCACTTTTCTTCAATTGATACTCTATCAGACGACTCCGCTTATCATTAGGTGCAGAGGAAAAGCTTTATCATGCGCGAATATAAAATAACATCAACCTTAAGGATGTAGTTATTGCACTTATTACAATTCAAATGTCGCATAAAATGTCCTGATCTTGCGCTATAATACTAAATCGTCGAATGAGGCGACCTTATCAAGTCAGTAATATTGACACTTAGAAAAATTGATTGACATTTTGATGTATGGAGTTGGCGTCTCTGCTCACAAAATTATCGAAAAAAGGCAGTATTAATGTAGTTGTGCGTATGGCCTGGATATTATTTGAGGTCTAATTATCCTCTATCGGAAATCCTACTTACTCAAGCAAAGTGTGGAGAGACAAAGTCAGCAGTAAAGATATTAAACCTTTGGCCTACACTGCACGCGGTTGTGTTCAATAAACGCACATACTTATTATTCGATCTTACATTGATTTATATAGTATGTTATACACGAAGGCCTTGTAGGAAGCTTCCGTGCTGATAGGTGTTATTTGTTTTGATCTATGAATGCAATCATTCAAAACTTCCTCTAACGTTGAAACTTATTTCAAACAGAACTGCAAAACTACCACCACGATTGCTTTTCTGTAAAGTATAATAAATCTAGTTCTAATCTAGAGACAATCGATTTATACTATCAGGTACCCAATGAAACCGATGCAATCATGCTATACATATTTACAGATTTTGTAGGAGTGAAGTAATTTGTTAGCATACTAAACTTGCAGTCTTTGTGAGCTACCCGGACATTCAATCTAAATTTTGACAGTTAATGTAAATACAGTCGTATCGGTAAGACTTTACGATCGGAGTTCAATGACGAATACAAGTCGATTGGATATAAATGCCAAAGTACCTATTGGTAGTAGGTCTCTTATACGTGAATTTCCGCCTGAGTAGGTACCACCACAATATCAATTTCTGCCGTGCCATGCAACAGTGTGTATTCATTGTATCTAGTGTAACTACTGAACACAATAACATTTAACATCTCATGTCTCAGGATGGCGAACGCGGGTGAATAAAAAATTATACTTTGAAATTCAAGGTGTTGGATGGTGTTTCTACTGTTTATGGGCGGTCTTATCGCTTATTATCAGGCGACCGGCAAGCTCGTCTCGTCAATCAAACAATAAAAAAATATGTTCACTTCGTTTATTTAAAAAATTACGAAGAGTAATGTTACTGCTTATTGATTTATAAAAACTTATAATGTTTGCTATTTATACTCGACATTGATAAGATTACTAATGAATGATGGCAACCATAATAAGAATATGAAGAATCTATACTCGCAAACATATATCAAGACTACTACCCCAAAGCTCTCTCTTTGTTCATACAATGTGAGGGTTAAAATATTAATTCCATAATAATAAAGAAGTTACATGAAATTATTACGTGTTACATCACAACTGTCGTGACTACGCCGTTAAGTTTCTAAACGGAGTTTAATTATTCAAACTAACTGACAAGCGGAAATTAATGTCATATTAAATTTAATTTTCTGCTATGATTAATTCCGTTTAACAAGGTCACCTGTGCAAACTTAAATTTTCCGGTACAGCTTTTGAATCCGTTACCTGTCATTTTGCAAACAATTATGGATCACTATAGTTTATCGCATTACTACTACTACTATGCATATTGAAATCGCTAACAAAGGTGCTATAAATCCTTTCCGTAGTAAAATAAATCTAATCAAACTATCTGATATTTTTTTCTAACTTCAATTTGTCCCATGATATAGAAAATCAAGAATATAGTAAATTCTTATAAAATTCATAGCCAAGTTTTATTTCCGCTAGTCAGTAAACAAAAAAATACTAAGATTTTTCGTTAAAGCTTACTTCATCATACACAGATTAGTATCATTAAAGCAATTTCGTGCTAAAATAATAAACCATAAACCCATTACAAAGCCCAATAAACAAAAGATAGAGGCTCGAAGAAAAGATTTCAACGCGCTCGCATCGTAGGCGTGGGCTTAGATCTACGATAAGCCCACAATGGGATAAGCACAAAGAAATTCATACAATATCACACTCACACGACTAACCTCGACCCATATTATGACAAGTGATTATGTCATAATATATGCAACCTCATCCAGATATGACTACGGTTTCACTTTTTTCGTGTATAAAATTATCCAAATGGTAAAAAATTCTAATTTATTTCGTCGTAAGCGAAAGCCTGTGTGGATATTAGAACTTTATTTAGTTGATAAATAGTATGCATCATCGTGGGCATGTTTTACCCAATATAATTACTAGGTATTAAAGCTGCACAGTGAGCGCTGTATGATGGTTTGTATTGAATATTTGTGATTATGTTTCGCTATTATTAGTATTAATAAGGTTCATAATGTTTACCATAGAACCCGAACTTAGGACTGTACGGTGGTCTGTATTGAATATATTTTATAATATTTCGCTTATATTAGTACTAATACAGTTCATGTTTACCAAATCGACTCAAACTTAAGACTTTCTAAAACCAAACCACACATGCTGCATCAAGATCTGGTACTGAACTTATATACCTCCTGCAATTCTTTGACCTCACGATCTCATACATAAAGCCACCAACAAAAGGTTCTTGTCCTTACACAGCATTTGAAAACAATGCACTCCGATTAATCTCAGCCGACCCTTTCAATGTACTAGCATCATAAATAAACATTGTGAAATGATGACTTTCCATCAACCATCATTTGGTACTATGATTAATGACAGAACAGTAATGATTAAAAATATTGCAATCACTCGTGAGTGGAATCTATTGCTTGATATAGGATAGGCTAAGTGTGGATTTTGATGAAGGCGCCGCGCAGACACTCTCCACTTGTTACACGATTCACGACACAAAATAGCAGCGTTTTATTTGTATACCATATTAATTATTTTAACTATTTTTTTGAACTAATTTAATCATCGACTAATGAATTCATAGTCCGTTTACATTCCTTCTTAGCTCAAGTGGATTTATGAAACGAAATATACAAGGGCTCGTTGCTTATGTCTCTCGCAATTTAATGGCATCTGCGGATTTAAGCGGATGATTGATGGTTGAGAGTTTAATATCATCAAACTAATTAACTATTTAGTTCTTAATACAAAACTATATCTATCGATCTCTGTTCAATGTTGTTTGTGAATTTTAAAGAACTGTTCCATAATCCACTTAAAAATTTATCAGAATTTTATTAATACAATAAATCCTACTACCTTCGCAGTTAATTTCAAGTAACACTTTTGTTCAGTAATGTTTAATTTTCCCTCATTGTAACACAAAATAATTAACCAAATTAGAAAGCCTTAAACAATTATACAATCATTCATAACCATGATTACGTGAATTAAATTACATTTAACTTTCATAACCTTGGCTGGACGAAAGCAACCGTTTAACGTTACTCATTTACATTTAACTAAAATAGTTCACACTTTCAGTCACAGCCTTGGGTTATGCGAACGACTTTCATGCAAAATATAACTGCTGTTTACTTGATTTGAAATTTCGCCACACTGGGTGGTGACAGGGCCGAAGCTGGTTCGAATAGGTACTTAAAATTATTATTAAAACTATTTTGCAGATTGTATCGTGGTTTTTATATTATAATTTTCTCCCGATGTTTCGAAGACAGCCTTCGTGGTCACGGGGCTGATTGAGGTGTTGGCCACTAATAAGTCAAAATGACATTATCTACCTTTTTACAATTATGCATTTTTTTTATTTTTGGCTGTTGGTGGCCCGATCTACGCAGAATGAGTTCACAATATCTTGAAGAAGGTAGCCGGTCAAAATAGTTTTATTTTATTGTCTAACATTTGCGTAAAGAAAAGAAATCATTATACTTAAAATTAATTATATTTAAGATACGATACTTTATTCAAGTTTGGATGTTTATTAAAAGTAAACGCGGAAACGTTAGCACGGATTTTGATGAAAACACACAGGTAAACCAAATCTAGGACTGCTAGACTTAAATATAGAAAACTGCCAGTTGGACTTTAATAACTAGAGAAGAATATCACGTCGGCAAATTCAAGCACCACATTTTTGCGCTTCACTTCACGTAACATTAGGTGCAGAAAATGCTCTTTAACGTGCCATAAAAAAAAAAGAAAACAAAAATTTCAGGCTATGGGTATAATAAATATATTATAGCAGTTTGAAAAACTCATGTTTTTTTTATTGCTTTGAATGACGATTAATTTAGCCTGTTGGTAAGCGATACGACTGCCTATAAACAGTAAAAACACCATCCAACATCTTGAATCACAAAGTATTGTTTGGTATTCCACTGTACCTGCTATCCATAGATATGAGATGTTAAGTCTTATTATATCCAGTAGTCACTGGCTACAATGTCCTTCAAACCGGAATTATATAAGTTCAAAATCGATTTTTTAATTAACTTCATGTAAATCAACAAACCGATTTAACTTAATTTTAAGGCTTCACAAGACTTATAATACACTAAACCTATAAGTCAAATTGGATGTCTATAGTCATAAGTTCGATACGTAACAACCTTTAGTGCATAATTGCATTGTTGTCTGAATCAGATCAACCTTGCGTCGCGGCTCGCAATTAATTTAACATTCGCATCGAATGCGGCTGTTTTGCGAAGGTCTTGCTATATTCTGGAAGTTACGACTTTGGAAAAAAATCATCTCTACATGTCTTCGTTACAAGCCTTCTAAAAGCTAATTTCTGTGTATGCGCAGCGTCTTAATCCTTAATAACATTTTTAGAATAATTTCCTCTATAGCTAAATTGAATGGTATATTAATAATTATTATGGTTAAATTGAACGAGAATCGAACATTAAGTGTTTATATTTTACAAATTATTTGAATTTCATGAACTCAAAACAACATTAACACGAAAATATTTCGAAACTCATAGAATACTTTGATATATATAAGTAGACGCTATTAATGTATAACACCGATAGACTATTAATCAACATGTAGGTCAAAAAACTACATTGAATGAACCATTAACACACATCTTTTAATGTTGAATAACAAACCACTGTTCAGGTCCACATGATTAAAAAGTATAAGAAAACTTTATACGGAATATTTATTTATTCTACTTCATATACATCAATGTATAAAGACGGACTATTGATGCAAGGTAAAGATATTTTTTGTTATCTTAATTTATTAAATGTTTTTTTTATTACATATGTAGAAAATTATATATTACAGTAGCGAGGAGTGAAAATATTTAAAAGGGAACCCGACACAATATAATATAGATACTAATCAGTCTGCCAAGCGTTCTAATGATAATAAAATTTTACACAAAGTCGAAAGGTAAGCCGGCAGGAATCGGGTAATATGAACCTTACATTGATATATTAATTAACGAATCTAAGGCATCCCATGCAGGTAATGTCAACTTTGTCAAGAAGCAATTGCTGAAGTCGCTTCAGCAACTGTCAGTTTTATAATATAATGTTCCTCAGCAAGATGAAAGCGTTTATGCGACACCGTAGGGACTTCAATGTTCATGAACTCTTTGAAACGTTAATGACGTATTACAGAGAAAACCCGCCATGACGGCGTCAGTATAGAAAGCGAGTGACAAAACTAGATCACACGTCCCTGGTCAAGAGTAGGTTTCCGCTACTTTTTACAACTTCCCATTCGTTAAATGTGAGAAAATGTGTAAAATGAGTCTATATTTGTGAAGTAAATTGTATGCTTTCGCTTTCTTGCGTCTCGCTCTAACATGTACTAAATGAAAGAGACGATTTATGTCTTAATGTGCGAATGTTAGCAGATAAATGTCACGTTTATGGTCTATGTTGATAATACTAAAGGCTCGTTAGTTACGTTATAATTACGCTTGACATAACTATTCTTTCATAATAAAATATATAACAATTTCTTCAGTATGGAACTGTTCTTTTGATAAAAACCTAGTGTTGCGCGACGATGGGGACCAAAATGCATTGTATATGAAGGCGTTTATATACAATGCATTTTGGTGAACGTGTGTACTAAATGTGACGAATGCCTTATTGCACTAATTATATTGCTTGATGCTTTATCATGGCCATAGATTAGTTTAATTGCCAAGGATTACTCATGTAATTTCATTGTTTTGTGTTTCGTTTTCTATGGAGGGAATTGGATAATTAATATTTCGGACTACACTCTTTCTATTTGATTAATTTTGTTGCTCGATAAGAACAAATTATTGTTCCCTGAGATTCGCCGAGCTTCACCACTCGAAGTCATAAAATGCTGCTACTAATCCTGGTTTGCAGGAGCTCTAGTGGTGTGTGTGAGGGCGGGAAGGTCTCTATGTTGTTTCAATTGTGTTATATAGGCATATGTCGATGAAAAGGTTGATAGCCTCAGGGAAGCAGTCGATGCTAAGCCATCAGTCACTTTAATTAGTGCATGTTGTTTTTCTGTATGGCTATTTTACACGCTCAGACTTCGGACGGTTTTCATACGCACGTATTGTAATTTGTGCATGTATGTTTTAAACCAAAGTACACAGGTTCCAACTGATCGCGTTTATTGCATATTTTAGTTGCATTTAAAGCTTCTTCACTGTGTTTTTGAAACGTGTGCGTATTCTCAACGTCAACGTTTAACCATGATATTTGAATTGTTAATACCGTAACTATAACTTCGAAATAAAAACAAATCAGAAATCAAAACATAATCGATTCACAGTTAAAGTGATCATAAAAACAAACAAACAAGCGTATATAATTGCTTAATTGTTTTTCGACTATCAATTCGCGGAACTAACTGCGAGGGATCTTTGGCACTGGCGCGTTAGACACAGTTGTTGGGGGTCAAAATGTCCAGTGTGGGGGTCAACGGGTAGTGGGAAGCGCCGGCGGCCCTGACCTCTGACACCTTGTTTAAAACAATGATTTAGACACACGCGTAATTCCATTACTACGCACAAACGAAAGGATGTTTGTATTGTAGAGAATAGTTTCAATTTGCTGTATATTTTACTATTGTTTAGAGGTGAAAATGTAAAGATAATAAATTAAAAAAAAATATGTGTTAAAATATTTTTTAAAACATACAATTAATTAAACTGCAAAAATATAAATTACTTTTCTCTTTTACTTAAAATTTATTTCTACTTTCATAATTCCTAGATTACAACAGAAAAAAATCAAGCACCTATCTTTGCACATGACTGTTTGTGCAAAAAGGCAACTAGTACACACTCTTCTACATACCATAAGGCATTTACATTACCAGGCAACACATTTAACGAAATTCACGTAAATTTTCGCTGCAATACTCATATTTAAAACCTGTTTATATTATACAACTTATTATAATATGCAAAGAAATTAATAAATAACGTAACATTAGCGATGTTGTAATGTTACATATGACATTGTAGCCAGTGTAACTATTGGACATAGTAAGACTTAACGCCTCATGTCTCAGGATGGCGAGCGCAGTGTAATACCATACAATACTTTGTAATCCAAGGTGTTGGTCGATGTTTCTACTGTTTATGGGTGATCGTAATGCTTACCATCAGCCAAACGGTAAGCTCTTCTCGTCATTCGAAGCAATAAAAAAATATATATTACTTTTTAAACTAAATATGGTAACAGATGCAATATGTGAGTCTAGGTTCAGCTTTAAATTTAAAGGTTAACATTTTAGACTAACAATAAAAAATTATGTGAGAATTATGTATTGCCTTGTGAAAATATTTTAGTCACTAAAATACACACAATGTCAGCGCAACTTCACTTAAATCGGATCCGGATGGAACAGATTTTAGTTAATTAAAAGTTTCAGTTAACAAATATTTTTTAATTTTTCAACTATATGACACAACGAACAGTTCATTGGCCTTATAGTAAAAGCTCGTTTGGCCATAAATAGTAATAACATATAAACGTAAACGGCAACACCCAGAGCTTTGTAGTTCATAGCTTTGCGAAGTAGTGCACAAAGCTCGTCACCCTAAAGCTTAGTTATTATTTTGGACAAGAACAATTGCGTTTACACTAGCTGCAATATTTCAATAATTCTATACTGATGCGACTCGCAACTATTGCAGAAAAAAAAATTGAAATTAGCTTGCCTTGACTGTTTACACGGTCAAAAATGTTTGCAAAAGATAACGCCTGCAAATTTTCTTGCTAATTTAAGACTCGCTTTATGTCAAATCTTAATACATATCGTGCTTAAAATCCGATCACAACAATGCTAGCACTCAACTACTTCTGTGGTGAATAGACAAAGCTAATAGATAGAAGAAGAAGTAAATTACCGTAAAAAATAGTCTGGGTAGGTATTAATCCAGATTGACATATGATTTAATACCCAGTACAAGCCTAAATCCTTTTCCTTCTATGATAAATTATATATATCTGCTAAAACAAGAATCCAATTTGCATAGCGCTATTTATAATTGTAGCACAGTAAGCATGCTAGTGAGTAACATTGCACAATCCATTATAATCGATTACAATCGATTACATTTATACAACGCGATACAATCTGCATTACTTCACGTCGGCTAATAGATAGTTACGGAGGTAATGTGTTTATAGGTGTTTTATTAGTAACTAAGAAATTCGGTACGAACTGTGTACTTAATATAACAAATTATAATATTATGTGCTTTAACATCATATGTAATCGGCATAAAGTTAGTTCTAAATAAATAAATTATCAACCCACACGACCATCAAAATGTGACAAGGTGAATAAATTTTTGTATGAATGTAAACTTAACAGTTCTTGCAAGTGGCTCAATCAAACATACATGTGTATTCCCCATGTATTGTGTTCATTTACCTAAACCTATCAGATCATAAATAACGTATCCGCACAAAACACAAACGTATTGTTAGGTTTCTTCTCAATGTCTCGTGGAATCTCACGCGCGATGTCATCTAAAAACTGTTATATCTCGTAATCGAGGCCCGTCGTGCGAGATTTTAACCATTAATATTCTCGTTCTCACGTACTGTTGGAGTAATAACGTAGCGAGCTACATTAGATTCACATTTAGACGTACTGTAAGATTTAAAACCAATATTTAAGCAGACTATTAAAAAAATTATGTGTTCACTAGTTTTTTTTTCAACAACAAACAATAAAAAATCTAGACAATGAATTCCATTTTAAAATGGCGCCATTGCAAAAACGTTCTTAATTCAAATTATGACATTCAAAGACGTTGACGCTATCAAAAATGAATTCTGACGATGTCTTTCTTGTCAAAATTACATACAATTATTGCGTTTAAAGATATGATCTAAACTATAGTATAATGTAACAAAGAGTTACTTCAGCGCGGGTGAGTTTAAATGTTAGTAAATACTAAATTATAAGTTATGGAAACCGTTACAACGCGACCTGGATCTCACGGGATTATGACCTTCATAGGTTAAAATGAGGGACAATAAGGGGCCCACGCGTATTTACATAATCATGACATTGATATTTCTTTAATATTATTTATTAATTTTGCCAAACTTATTTGTGTCTTTAACCATGATAGAGTTTGTGTTACGACCATATATTGTTTCGCATCTTTATGTATATAGATTTTTGACGTTATTTCGGCTGATTAGAACGTGATCCAGTATGAATGTTTGCACTATTGTGAAATTAACTCGTTATACCGTATATTTCGTGTAGTTATCAAATACATTATTGGTCTGTTCAATATTTTACTGTAGTTATTATATTTTATTAGTGTAATTGATTTATCCGTTCTAATTGAAATCAATTAAAAGAATTTATCTCTACGAGCTAGGTTATCGTACAACCATAATTCGAGATTTTAATTAAGATTTTTGATTAAACACCTATGTACATTTTGTATGCACATACTTTTGTAAGCCGACATAATAATTGCGATGAATAAAAATCGTTCTTATTAGAATTATTCGTGAATTAATATCTATGTCATGGGAATAATGCCTTGAACTTAGCCTTGATTTACTCGCGATCAATTTCGGTACACAAAATCGCTTTTATCTAATAGTAGTGTACCAACATTATGAAAAGTAAAAATCCAAGTTTTATTTTACAACTAGCTTTTGCTCGCGGCTTCGCCCGCGTGAAGAAGTTTTGTCCGGGATAAAAGTTCCACTTTATTATTTTCCCGGGATAGTAGCCTATAACCTTCCCAGGGCTTATACTATCTCCATACCAATTTTGCTTTCTTATACCACATCTTATGTCACGTCCCGTTCCCACGGGAATAAAAGTATCCTATGTCCGTCTCCTGGTTCTAAGCTAAATTTCCACAAATTTTCAGCCAAATCGGTTCATCCGTTCTTGAGTTATAAATAGTGTAACTAACACCAATTTCTTTTTTATATACTTAGTCTGGCCATAAATACTGTTACACTTAATTATAAAAAAATATTACATTTGAATTTCGAATCTGTCATTTTTATACGATTGTTCATTGTGTTTTCTCATTTTGGCGCCAATACATTGTAAAATATTTTGCGATATTAAAATGGTGTGGGGTGATAAAGAGAACCGAATCGCTGTGATAGCATTACACAAAGTAGGTATGGAGCCAAATGCAATTTTAAAACTCTCCATACACTTGGTATTAGTAAAATGTTTGTGTACCGGGCTATTAATAGGTACAATGAGACCTCCTCTGTTTGTGACAGAAAAGATCTGGCCGTCCACGTAGTGTTCGTACGAAAAAGGTGGTCAAAGCAGTAAGGGAAAGAATTCGAAGAAATCCTGTCCGAAAGCAAAAGATTTTATCTCGGGAAATGAAGATAGCACCTAGAACCATGTCGCGTATTTTAAAAGATGACTTAGGACTTGCAGCCTATAAGAGACGCACTGGCCATTTCTTAACTGATAATTTAAAGAAGAATAGGGTGGTAAAATCGAAACAACTACTGAAGCGGTACGCAAAGGGAGGTCACAGAAAAATTTTGTTTACGGATGAGAAAATTTTTACAATTGAGCAACATTTTAACAAACAAAATGACCGTATTTATGCTCAAAGCTCTAAGGAAGCTTCCCAATTAGTCGACAGAGTGCAACGTGGACATTATCCGACTTCAGTGATGGTTTGGTGGGGTGTTAGCTATGAAGGAGTGACTGAGCCATATTTTTGTGAAAAGGTATCAAAACATCGGCACAAGTGTATCAAGATACCATTCTTGAGAAGGTAGTTAAGCCCCTTAACATCACCATGTTCAATAACCAAGTATGGTCCTTCCAGCAAGACTCGGCGCCGGGTCATAAAGCTCGGTCCACGCAGTCTTGGTTGGAATCGAACGTTTCGGACTTCATCAGAGCTGAAGACTGGCCGTCGTCTAGTCCCGATCTTAATCCGCTGGATTATGATTTGTGGTCAGTTTTAGAGAGTACAGCTTGCTCTAAACGCCATGATAATTTGGAGTCCCTAAAACAATCTATACGATTGGCAGTGAAGAATTTTCCCATGGAAAGAGTGCGTGCTTCTATTGATAACTGGCCTCATCGTTTAAAGGACTGTATTGCAGCCAATGGAGACCACTTCGAATAAGCTTTTATATTTTTAATTGTTTTATATTTATGTATTAAACTGACACACTGTAAAAGTAATAAATGTTATTTGCAGTTAACAATTTTCTTTTTTCTTTATTACAGATATTTATAGCCATAGACTAGAAAGTTACATAATTTAGATAAAACCATATGACAGTTTGGTTTGTGAAATTGTTGCATACGGTATTCTGATTCAAATCCTTCGGTGAACTATGACGGACTAGTGCACGATCTCTTATCACATCGTGGGACGGAATACACTAGGCGAAAAGTGGGTGTCAATTGCACCTCTGCCTACTCCTCGGAGATAAACGTGATGTGTGTGTCTATTTGTTTACGATAAGATCGCCTGGCACATAGTAACTAAGAACGGCGACCTGTTGTATTTGCTTTTATACCTATTTTTATATTGTAATATACCTCTATACCTCTACATAAGTATGCATACATAAAAATGTTAATTATGAATATTTCCTTCTCAAACTCCTTAGTATACGAGGTAACCGTAACACACTGCAATATGACCCCATTCCCAGCGCATAGGCGGAAGTGTCCGGGATCGGCGCACGACTTCATGACTTTGGACTATTACTTCATTCCGTTTTGATTTGTATCACGAATACGCAATCACGGCGACCCGGGACAAATGGAGCTCTGTTGACATACACGTATATTATTTGAAGCTTTTGTGAAGTGGTTTCAACTCAAGCGGCGTAGTTGTATTACCATACGAAAACAGTGCTGAGGTCTTGAATTCGATCCTCTGGTCGGGCAGTGATATTGGGTTTTTCGACTCAGTGTCAGCTAGGAGTGTGGAGTTTGTACACGATGTGGTGATAGGCTCGCCCTCTGTTACAGTGGGAAATACACATCGCGGAAGATGGGTGCAACAGTTGCGCCTCTGCCTACCTCTTTGGGGATAAAAGCGTGACTGTATATGCATGGGCTTCAAGTCATTTTGGAATGAAGTAGTTCCTTTCCTCTTATTAAATAAAAATCAACAGCAAATATGCTACTTAACCTTAAATTATTGGAACAGAGATAAAACAACTTAATCAGTGTGTATCTAATCACTGCCTAACATTTATTTTTGACACCCAAAAACATGGTATAAAAATATTTATAGTTACTCATAACATTAATTCTCTGAGAACAAACAAAGCCAATTAATGCAAAGGTCGCAAACTTAGTCCGAAACCAATCTACTACCATGTTGCAACCAACGCCTTGTGGAGGCCCACGCTATCAATGAAATAACGACCATAAATCAACCATTTGATACAGTAGCAATTACTACGGGTACATGTATGATAGTTATATTCCAATGGGTTTAGAAATGATAATAAAGGAAATAAGATCTGTTATATACTCTAAAATGAATAAGAAAATTGATTGGAAATTAGAAAATTGCCTATTATTTCAGATTAATTGTCAATTATGTCCGTTTTTCAACATCTATTAAACATGGGTACCATATTTCAGAAAAGAAGAAACTTAACGAGCAAAAGAACACTTTTAAATATTGTTTTTTTTTTTGGAGTTAAATCCTCTTTCACTAAATACTTGGATTTAATTGTAGAGTCGGGAGATAATCATTATATTTTTATGCAACCGAACCAGGAGACCAGTAAATTGTTTTAATGGTAAGCCCTATTTACCCTACTTATATATTGCCATCTAAAACATTACCGAATACTTTAAACTTCAAACTAAAGGCAATATACACCCGACACCGGATTTCGTATCTTAGCTTTGATGTCGTTTAAAACTAACAATAGTGCTTGTAGACTCCTTAGTGTTTAATAAAAGAAATATAAGTACCATCACAAAATAAAATTCATAAAAAGTATAAGTATATAAGTATTAGGTTTATTTACGATAAAATTAAATTAACAAGTATGTTAGTACATATTATCATTAATTAAGAAAAGTTACATTTATCTATCAAGTTAACTACAAGTTTCATAGTAACTTATAAACGGTACTGCAAAAGCTCGACAAATCCAGGTGAAGCTCATTTTGATAAATAATACTTATTATATGATTTCCAGAACGTAGCAAATTGACTTCCCTTACTCAGCGTTTTCAAAAATAAATTTATTTCTATTTCATGAAATTTCATTAAAAATATAAAAAGAACAAATATACAGCAAATATTCAACAAATATATTGTATTAATTAATAAACTGTATTTATGCAAATAATACAATTGTTAATCATCATTATAATACTACTCCGCATTATCATATCACAATTTTCGATTAAATAATTATTCAAATTACGTAATTATGTGCAAAAACATAAGTAATCTTAACTCATTTCCTGTGCATTTTCACTTTCCGCGGAGCTCGGCCGATGAGTTTTCACTTTCAAACGACGCGTCCGTTGTACGCTGATTGAATTCAAAACGTGCTTAGATTCTGTTACTTATGTCTGCGGCAGAACTTATCGATCCAGTTTTGGTAAAGTTTATTTATATATATTTTTAATGTTGTTCGTTGCCTTTTTGTATTTATATTTAATATGATAAAAATAAGCTCTGTACCCTTTTTAAATACATTACGCTCACGGAGAAGTGTGAGATTTGGGATGATTAGCATTTATAAATTATAAGTGCAAAATATTATTTATATATGTATGTTATAAATATGTATCCCTAGAAGGTATCAATCTGAGATTCTAATGATTAATAGGTATTTGTTTTGATAATTATGAAATACATTTTTTAAATAAAAATATTCTAAATTCAGTAAATTGCGAGAATAATTTATACCAAAAATATAAATATTTCTTCTATATTTAATATTGTCCTAAACAAAATAAAGTTACAAATATTTTAATTTAGAAAGGTAAGTTTATAATATATAAATGCATAAAATTATACGTAGGCACTGCATATTTCAATTTGAATAGAACATTCCAGAAAATTCCGGTAATATAATAACTTTATTGCAAAAGCTAAGGCGCCTAATTCAAATCAAGAATTGTCCGATCTACCCTACACAATGCGAAAGTAGGACATTATGTCAGTAGATCTAAAAGCTAAGCAAATCCTATATCAGGTTAACGACCCGGACAGCAATTGTCCTTTCCAAGTCTAGCAGACCTAGGCATTAAATGTGTTGCCTAACCAGATACCTGACAATTTATAGCGATAAAGTAAACTCGCGGTTTATAATATTGTGGAAAGATAATCATAGTTTTTGTGAGAACACAAAGCTTTTGTGTTTCGCAGTCGTAAACATTTTTCCTTAAAACAATGAAGCAAAGGTAACCAATCTCGAGTCCAAGGCACAATGCGTTAACATTCGGTGTCACGGCGATCTAAATAAATTCACATGCAACAATGGTCACGTATGTAGATTTGTGGTTTAGAACCACCTTGCGTCACAAACACTGTCACTGATCATAAACAATCGTGGTGCGTTCTAAAACCACAGATCTTCATTTTTTTTATTTTTGACACTTACGTAAATATTGGCCGCCATTTTGGGGTAAACTGTCACTTGTCACTCGCGAGGCGGGCGCATGCGCGGAGGTAACGCGCGGCGAATGGCCGCAGACCGTCCGTACCCACTTTATAACCTCCCCAAACAGTTATTATATTAATTACAATGTTTTCACTCCATCGCGGATCGATCTGGATCATACACTTCCCAGTTCGTTTATCCCGAATCTGGAATTTAAATTATTGAAAGTTTATAAATTGTTTCCGTCGTTGATTGTCTATGATAAGGGTTTATGTATTTAATCTATTGTTCCATGATCTTAGTGTTTAATATAAAACTTACGTACCTCAGAATTCATTTTTTATTAACATGATATTGTCGGATTAACTTTTATTTTTATGTAACCGTTTCCTTATCTTTGTATTTATATGAACTATTAGAATGTTAATATTATTAATTATATGAAAAGCTTTACAAAAACCAGAAGACGGTTCAGCTTGAGTAAATAAAGGATAACTTAACATACAAATAATAGTTATAGATATTGTCGATACTTCATTCACAGCCTTGTTGCCAAATTTTTATACATTTGCCAGCAAGTAAGTGAAGTCGAAATTAAATGTTCTCGCAATAAACCACTATTTACATTCGGGACTGAAATTGAAAGGTTTATTCAAATCGAACAGGTTTATATTAATTGCTTCACAGAAACATTTGAAATTTAACAACTTTGCAAGATTTTATAACGGTAACATATTATTTCTTATTTGCCAAGCTAAAAATGAACTCAATGCCATACCTAAAACAAGGCATTGTGAGATTGTTTCCTTTGGGAATTCCATAGAACAGGGATGACGAACTTTAATGGTTAACGTGCCATTATTTATAAAAAATATATGGCCTCTAACGTGCCATCCAGGACCGGTTTCATCTATCCGAGTGTCCCTTTTAGCGAGTTTTTATCGCGACTCGATAATTGGCTCCACTGCACGATTTTAAACGAAGTAAAGTCCAAAAAAAGATACATATAAAATGTTTGGCATGTTCTTCGCGTGCCCGAATTATTTTGTCGCGTGCCACCTGGCACGTGTGCTACTGGCTCACCATCCCTGCCATAGAACATGCATCGTATTTTGCAAGTAAATGTATTTTTAAGAAGGGCCACTTGCAATACATGCCTATACCCATAAAGTCCAGCACGCGTTAAATCAGCGCGATTTGGGCTAGCATCATGGAAGGTTGTTGTACCGTTGTAATCTGAATAGGGACCAACTGCAACAATCAATGAAATTAATATCATCATGAACATATCTGACTTTTCAACAGCAGGCCAGAACAGTTTCGAACCAGTAAACCCACCACGCTGGTACAGCCTTGGTGGAGCGTCATAGCTTGCTATATCTACACATACCATGGATAAGCTTCAATTATTGTTATTAAAGCATCTTTGAAAAACATATCATCTTTTGTTACAGTCGATTTGACGAAATATAGAGGTTCGAACGTTTATGACTGAGTTTACCAACATTTTGAACTTCTTATAGAAAACTTTTGGGGACGCAGATTTCCAGAATTTCTTAAAAATAATCAAGTAAGTTCGAATAGCTAAGAAGTTGCTGAGATCGAACTTGCGACTGTCAATTCAACACACCTTCCTTTTTACTAAGCTATTGCTATGAAAAACAGACGTAAGAAACCTTCTTACCAACTTTTGCTTGCTCCGTCTGTTTTTATCAAGCACCTGCTACATTATACATGATTGGGTAGTATACATAGCAATGACAACCCCTAGTAGTGGCTAATTGAGACGAACGTTCCAAAATACAAACACATATAATGCCTTATTCCGGAAGGGTTAGACAGAGGTTCAGCTAGTGCACCCACTATGCGCAAGTAATGTTCCATGACATAGTAGGGGGCGAGCTTCCCCCAGGATTAGCCGCATTCAATACTTGTCAGCCGGTGTATATTCAGAAATGTCATAGCTCTGGC
>NC_051138.1:16331010-16368676 GCF_014839805.1 Manduca sexta
ATATAATTATAGTGGCGCTATCGGAAGTGTCGCCGTCGACAGATACGTCAGTCTCTCGCCCGTCGACCTTACTCTCATGGTAAAAATCGAAATGAATCACGTCGAAGTTCTAAATCTATACATGTTATAAAACAAAGTCCCCTTTTATGTTATAGATTTTCTAAAAATCTACTGAACGGATTGTTATGACATTTAGAATGAAGATTATTTGAGATCCTGGGAAAGTTACAGGCTACTTTTTCCCGGGAAAATATATAGCTTTGAATATATAGCTAACTTTTATCCCGGAAAACTTCTACACGCAGGCGAAGACACGAGCAAAAGCTAGTTGTTTATAATATTATAAAAATATTAATACATTTTTTTAATTTACTTTAATAAACATAAATATGGCACAGTGGTAACTAAACTAGGCGAAACTGTACCGCAAGCTACCTAAGAGTATTATGAAGGTACATTTTAATTCAGATTGTGTAGGTAGAGTGAATAAAAAACAAAAATCACAAACTAAGAACCAAATTTAATTTATTTACTGAAATATTCCTAAAGGTTAATAAGTTATAACACATTAAAAAATTCAACATTTTAATTTTATATACATAGATTGAGTCAAAATTACATTTTTTTTTTGTTGACCAGCCGCAGTTATCACCGAGGGTACCCTGCGAACAGTGTGCATGCGATCCCCCGGCTTAGCAACCACGGCAGTCCCTGTGAAGAGTTGGTAGGCCCTACCGTTATCACCGAGGGTGCCAGCGCACGTTATGCTGGTGACCCACGGCTATCCGGTCTCAGGGCCTGGGAGGATGAAGGGAGGGGATAGAGTGAAGAAAAAGAATAGGAAGGAGAAGGAGCCCCCTCTCAGGACAGCTGGAAGGAGAGGGAGGGAAATGTTCGCGTATCCTCATAAGCCTCAATGTGTATTTAGCAACCATGAGGTATACACACTGAACTGTGTGCCTAGGGTCGTGGCAAATGTGCCTCCATGCATGGGCATGCATTTTGTGTGGAGACCAAGCGCAAGTCAAAATTATTTAGGTACTATTAAATATATTATGATCTAACGCCATTATCCTTGGAGCGATCACCAAACAGTGTGCCTCGTCCGTTCATCTTGATTATATTCTATGACGTGATAGCTTGTTGTCGTGATTATTGTCATCAGTAGAAAAATCAAAAATTGTGGAATTGTAAAATAAAACTGACAGGTTGAAATTAAATTTGATCTAAATCTTGCGCTTATCATACGAATAAATTCTGCCCTTTTATCGTTTTAGTTCCAATTAAAACTCTACACAATATTAAAAATTATTATTATTCATAAGAATTGTAAAGAACTAATAAATAAACCACGTCTTTTTTCATTTATCTAAATCCGAAGACATTTTGTATTCATACTTACACAACAGTGTTGCAATAATATTTAATTTTACACTCTCCAAATATAATATACTCGTACTAGTACGATAATATATTAATTGAAACATATTAAATTACGTAATTACGAGTAGTGGCTATCAAAACATATCTGTTAAGTATTTACAAAATGTTACATAATAAATATATATATAATAATATAATAACTTAAAATATATGTTTTTGTGTTTGTTTCAGGCAAATTAATGAATTGCGGAACAGATTTACCCCCTTATTCATAGACGTTATTTATCTAAGGAGGAACATTGCTGTGATTACAAGTCTGTTTCTCTATGCTGACGGCATGGCAGTCTTCACAGTGCGTAGACATAGGGCCGTTTTTCCTAGAGAGTTTGATTTTTATCAGAAAGAATTTCTACGCGAGTGGAGCCATGAACAACACGAAACTTGACATATATTTCAGTAAAAACGAACAGAAATGGCAAATAAATTATTGTCCATCTCTTTCGTAAAAACCGCGAGCTAAACCTACTAACTAAAACTCATGTGCAATCCAATATCATGTCCATCCGTTACTGTACGATGGTAGGATATTTGCAAGAGAATTATAACTTAAGCCTAGTTCCGATTTGGATAGTATTTTAGTCGAACAGTAAATAATTTAGTAACTAAACGTGTTTGAACACCGAAAGTTTAGTCGAGTAGGCAAAAGTGATACAGACTCGTTAGAATTACTAAATTACTGACTACTGACTTAAATAGTGGCGTAGTCTCAACTAGGCTTTAGTGACGACGTCTAGCAACATGGGTGCGTAATCGCCTGAGGCGCAATAGGTTTCAGTTCGATTTCCGGGTTGAAATATTATAATAGATATTTTTTGTGGTATAATATATATATATATAAACAAGATCAGGTTCTCAATATTTGTAATTCCAAAAACTACTGCTAGCATGAACATGCTTGTGATATTTCCATACATTCGTTAATGTTATAAAAAGACGAATTATTGCAATTTTTTGTCAGATTGCTATGTTTAGTTTGATTGCGTGGAGTCAGTCACCTATATAATATGAGGTATTAATTTATTTAATTTCATGATCGTTTAGCGTCTTAAACAAATCTGTGGAACAGGTGCGCCTAAAGATTTGAATATATTTTAAAGACTTTTCGGTTTCTTTGCTATCAATATTAATGTAGGGATTACTTTTGAGTTATTTATTCCATACTATTAGAAGTAACTAATTTTGGTGTTGGTAGGATATATTTTATATCCGAGATAGCAACCACCGTACACAAGGTGTTAAAACCCACCATAGTGGTCCACGTGTCTGTCGCGTTCCGGGATCAGCCAATGTATATCCGGTTCCAACAGGCCGGCATAATTTTGTCGACTGTCGAGGGGTAGCCCTCTCGTCCGCTGACATTCTATTTGACTCTATTCCACTTACCATCAGGTGCAGTGGGGGCACTTTGCCATGCTCGCATAAAAAATAATTTAACATAGCACGGTGTTAAATTCTTATTGCAGCTATTTTCAGTTTTATAGTTGTATGAAAATAAAATACTGACAGCCTGTTGCAGCCTTCTCTCTTATTAATTTAGGGACTTTATTCTCTATCCCTGTGTAAACTCTTAACCCTGCCGTGTCACGTTAAGTATGTGAAATCAGCGTGGAATGGTGTTGTGAATAATTTATATTATCTTAAACGCGACGCGGTGCGTTACGTGCTTGCACTGAACTGCTTGCAAAATAACGTGTGAGAGAATAAGGCCCTAGATGACTACGTATGTCCGGCATGTGAGGAATATACAGTAGTATTTAAATTAATGGTCATCGTATATTTTTCATCGCAGTCTCTGAATCATAAACTGCTCTGTAGATTAAATTAAAAAGGTAAATACTTCGCTACCCAAATGTCACTTCCGTATTGAACAAAACACTATAGTTTATATTATGTATGTATATTTGAGTAATTGAATATAAGATCCTGTTATTTGAGATGAAAAAACATATGCTTACGCTTTTATCTTCTTGGGTTGGCAGAACCGCAACCAATGGACATACAGAGTATTTCGGCCGATTTAGTATCCGTCCTGTGATGTGATAAGACGCAATTCTATCGCCATATAAGGGACTTATACGAAATTTAGTATGAATAGTCTGTTACATACAGTTATATTTTATTACAGAAAAGTATAAGGATTGAAGAAAGCAAAGCCACGAGCAAATTACTTACTTCTTATCTTATCTTACTTCTTTTTCTTACTAATATTAGAATTGTGAAAGTTTGTGAAAATGTTTGTATGTTTGTTAGCAGTAAACACACAAACAACTGTGAATTGGATGAAATTTGCCACACAGATAGACCATGTCCTGGATTAACATATAAGCAACTTTTTATCCTGATAATTTGCTTCCTTGGGAAATAATGGAAATTTTCTATATTTTTTTAAATAGATGGTGTTTGCGTCGTATAGATGGCGCTGTAAATTGCTAGGGTTTTAGACATTTTTGTAGCGAGGAACGATTTTCACGTGGGCGAAGCCGCAAGCAACACCTAGTATTTCATACTTCAGTATCGGGTGGAATATATCTGACCAAATAGGGATCAAACGTGAAAAAAAACAAAAGTAGTTCGTTCCAACGACATGTTCCATTATAACCCGAAACATAAGTCCCTGTTCTATAAGTCAAAAGATCCTCAATATCTTCGAAAATCAATTCGTTTACTTTGTTGTAAATTTTCATTGAGAACATGTTGGACAATTATCTTAATGTCAATAATTATTATTGTAACACATGTGTCAGCCGGGGTTTATTTGTCTACTTGTTGTGCCGGTGAGTACACAAACTTACCCATTACCCGAGTTTGTGTTTGAATTATGTATCACCTCTATGTTAAAACTTGGAGTTATACCCTATAACCATTCAACAAAAATCACGCTTTTAAACCCGAAGACAAGGGTACAACCAACCCACTTATCGCCATATGTATTTCGTCCTGTGATGTGATAGGGGAGCGAATATAGCCTACATCCGCCCTATTGTAAAGTTGCAAATACCTGCATTAGTCAGTAGTTTCTCTTTATTGGCAGTGACATTTAACGACAGAGGAAGGGAGACGAAACATCTTTGACATGAGAGAAGTATATATTTATAAGTAAGGTCTTGTGTTTACTACAGTTTCACTCATAATTAGTGATAATTCTATCGAAATCCCTTCACCTGACACCACTTCAATAAATTGACATATTATTAATGATAATAATCTAAAGTTACTTCACACCATATCCTAAAGCCATGAAAATAATTAATCTAATGTAAATATAGGATAGTATTTGTCAATATATTTCCTGTCACATAGCTAATGCCTACTATGTAATGTCCGGTTAATGTCATAGTCAAATTTGTCGGTCATATAATATACCATTTATGTGTTGGTTTATATTAGTTCTTTATAATTTTAAACGCATCACAAACAGACTACAAAAAGCGGCGATAGCCTAGTTGGGCGTGGAACGGACTGCCAAGACGAATGTCCGCAGGTTCAAATCCCAAGGGCACACACCTCTGACTTTTCTAAAAATCATGTGTGTAATCTTTGTGAATTTATCGTTCGCTTTAACGGTGAAGGAAAACATCGTGAGGCAACCTGCACATATGAGAAAATTCTCTATAAGAATTTCGAAGGTGTCTGAAGTCTACCAATCCGCACTAGGCCAGCGTAGTGGACTAAGGCCTAATCCCTCTCAGTAGTAGAGAAGGCCCGTGCTCAGCAGTGGGCAAATTTATAATACAGGGCTGATATTATATAAACAGACTACAGGATCAGGAGGCCGGCATAATTGCGACGACCATCGAGGGGTAATCATCTCTCGTCAGTCAACATTCTATTGGACCTCACTCTACTTACCATCAGGTGCAGTAGACTCAGATTGCCGTGCCAGTATAAGAAACTGTGGTGGTCAAAATTGTGGTGGTTAAAACTGTGGTGGTCAAAATTGTGGTGGTTAAAACTGTGGTGGTCAAAATTGTGGTGGTTAAAACTGTGGTGGTCAAAATTGTGGTGGTTAAAACTGTGGTGGTCAAAATTGTGGTGGTTAAAACTGTGGTGGTCAAAATTGTGGTGGTTAAAACTGTGGTGGTCAAAATTGTGGTGGTTAAAACTGTGGTGGTCAAAATTTGGTTCAAAGACGTTACGTCCTGCACTCGCAATGTATTATTTAAAGGATTTTAACAAGCGATGTCGGATTCATAATGGCGTTTTTATTATGCAGGGCAATGACGTTTTACAAATAGACTAACAAAATGGCACATTAAAACGGCGCACTATTTGCTATAATTACGTACTTGTACATATAATTACAAATTGGCTCGAAGAAGAAATAAAAAATGCAGCATATATTAGTTAGAAAATGATATACCTATATACATCGACAGTTACGTAACAACGTTAGTGCCGCACGCTCATTGGGCGTCAAGTCGGGCAATTACCTTGCTTTCGTCTTGCCAGTATTGAGCTCGGACAACGTATCTATGTAATAAAAACATCTTAGATGCAGGGTACATAATATGATTTCCTCCAAAAAAAACATTCGTTTTGCAAACTGGTTACAAACTTTTTGAATTCCTAACATACAATCTAAAGTTATCAATATAAGATCTGATAACAATTATCAGTGACCTGATCTACTACAGATAGAATTATTGTGAACTGCTCTCTTGAGAGTAAAAATGAATTCTAGAACTATAGATAACGTATATCGATATCATGTACTCTAACAAATTCACAACTCACCATTATGATACATAGTGTATAGTTTGTATTTAATACGGGCAAACAAAAAGAAAGAGTTTCGCAAACTGACAATTGTTACCAGTTAGGTTTCCAATCGACAATAAACTCATTGTTCTTAGAAACTTGGTTGCTAATTGCTCTACCCTCAATAATACTGATTGTCATTTATAATTATTGCTTTGAACTCGTAAGATCTTATCCAGTTACAATGTAATATACTTGCCTTAATTATCGCGTTAGGTGATGCGCAAACGGAATTTTTATTGACAAACTTGACGAGATCTTACTACTTTGAAATTAAGGGCTACTTCAGCAAGTGTTGATGCCTCCATGGTACTTTATTGGTTTAGTTTTAATATACTGTATACGTTGACATCGTGATCGATTCTTACAACTGGTAAACATATTTTGGAGCATTTCTTTACTCAGAAAACACGTGACATACTTTAGATTTATGCCCAGTATTAAGCTTGGAATAAAGCTAAAAAAGCTTTTAAATTTATAAATGTTTCATTATATAACATCTTTCAAAGATATTATATTTTTTTATTTATTTATGAGTAGAGATAGTTTATTTATTTATGAGCAAATCATTTAACTAAACAGACACATCCATTAATAACACCACTACGAAATTTTAACTATAAACCGTTCATGCCAACGTTGCCTTTACATTAACAGTCTGCGTTTCCCGTTAAGCTTTCAATACGAAAGCAGTGCCAAGGTCGGTCGGTCGCGGCCCGCTTCCGGGACCCGTGCGTGTATCGCGCTTTGCTATATGCACTAGATTTAGTCATACCTGACGTGACTAGGATGTAAGATTGAAGGTCCTTTAAATTGAGAAATGGATCATTTATTTTTATATGTCTCCTGATAGATACGTACTGATACCAATCGTGTAAACGACTGATAATAATAGTATAATATTGGATTATAATGTGATGTCTATAGAGTAATATATAACTAGTGTGATGGTTAAAAAAAAAACGAAAAATCTCACTGAAAAAAAATACTTTATTCATCTTGTGGCTATATGAAAGACTCTTATGATCTGTCAATACATGAAAGTTAAAATTTTTCATTGAAATAATTTAGATTGAATATTTTGAGAAATATTACCACAGGCTAGCAGGTGTAGAACACATCCGCCCTGTGGATTGGGGGCGTTTGGAGAATTTCACCACGGTATCCCCTGCCTGTCGTAAAAGGCGACTAATAGGGGCCACGATGGGGGTCGTCGGCGGGCAGCAGGGGGCTGTCCGCCCTAGTGCATTTTTGCACATCTTTCGGTTGACCCCCGGGATGGACGGCAGTGTGCAGTTGGCCTCATGCTGCCGTAGACGCCGAGGGCGTCCTTCGGTGCGTGGGGGCTCCTGAGCCCCTCCCCACAGGAGATGGGCCGCACTAGGCGGCACCGCGCAGGGGCGGCTGTGGAAGCAGACTTAGACATTTCCGTCAGAGGAAGCTCGCAGTCGTCCCTAATGCGCCGAAGAGGGCCACCGCGGAGTTTTAGTTGGTATGCCGTGCGTTGTACATAGGTTAGGGACTCGGCCCGGCGGTCGCCTGAAGGTCGACATCAAATCCAGGCGGCGCAATGCCGGGTCGTAAGGCACGGTGACCCCAACATAACCGCTCAGTCGCCCCCCACGAAGGCTGAGCGGTAGTCATAAGACACGTTCTCCGCGAAAACAAAAAAAAAAAAAAAAAAGGTGTAGAACACATGGACAGCGAAGATGAAATTAGGGCTATGGAAGGAGAAATGGAGCTAATATTATAAAGAATAAAAGTTAGCTAGCTTTGATTAACTAATTAGCATATATAACTGATTTTTTTGCATTATTTTCAATTTAGATTAAATATTTTTAATATTTAAAAATGCATACAAAAATTTTCCAATGAAATTTGATGGCTATCTTATTTCAGACGAGAAGAAACGATTTAAGGCAAGCGCTTAAGCTTCGCATAGAAACCGAGTTAATAAAAGACTTTAAAGCTACTGTTTGCGGACAATCGTGACTTATCTTTTAAAATCCAGAAGAAGTCTTTGGGAGATAAAGCATTGTATAACTGATTAATTTAGAAAATTAAGAAATACTGTGTGACATTCTGATGTTGCTTAGTCCGGCCTTGTGTAGCAAATTGACTACAGGACATACTTTCACAGTACAGAACAAAAGAAGCTAGTCAGCATACATTAATTTCAGTTTCAAAAGGTCATGACTCTTGAACCCCACCTTCTCTTAGCCCTGAAACGTATCAGTTCAGGTTAAGGGCGAGCGCACACTACAATTTATCTCTAATATATACTTTTGATTATATACGTTGTAATTGCAGAAAGTTGGAAAAGCTAATAAAAATATAAGGGAATTTGCAGAGTGGAAGTAAAGATGTAGTATATCTCTATAGCTATCTGAAGAAGTGTATACTTACTTATAAAGATAAAGATTAAGAAGTTAGATGGCTACCTGTAGTTTTAAAACTCATCAACCCAGTCAATCAATTTATCTGATTAGAGAAAAATACGAGTCAGAAAAAATATCAACTTCCATAACCTAGAGTGTGACAAAAGAATTAAGGGGGTCATACCTTACTAAATTTTACGTGTAAAATATCGCGCTGGAAATGAGCGCGTGCGCTGGTCTTTACGATGTAGTGTTCAGCAGAGATAGGTGGTCTGAATCGGCCTTTGTCTAAGAATGTAGCCGCGCCGAGGCTGACGGCTTTTGCTGATTTCTACCGACACATTTTAAACACAATTACGAGTATTTTTATGCACCCATATTGATTGATTTTTAGATAAATGTCTATACTTAAATTTGATAAGATATTTTAATTGAATAAATACGTCAAGATAAACTGTAAGGTGTTGTGACAATTCTATGACTGATATTAAATTTAATCTAATTATTTTTTTTTGCATTTTATTAACCAGTATTACAAATTATTTATATTATATTGAAAATTTTCAATTCGAGAATTAGAAAACAAGAGGAAACAAAAGGTGTGAATACCTAATTTAATTGTTTGTTCACCTAATTTCCGTTTACTTAATATTTATAAATCATACCATTGCATTATTTCCTGTGTATGGGCTCATCGTCTTCCTCGTAACTTATAGCTGTCCAAGATACAAGCGCAATTTAGTTTGAGTGCAACTATTGTATACGCATTAGTTAATCGTATCGTATCGTATCAGCCTATAATGTCCCAATGTTGGGCAAAGGCCTCCCCAAGATCCTTCCATGAATCACGATCCTGCGCTATAGTGAACCAGTTATTTTTAAATGAATCCAGTTCGTCCCGCCATCTCTTCTTTCGTCTGCCGCGACGCCTACGAGCAGTGTCAGGGCTCCATAAGGTAGCAATCTTGGCCCAAAATTCGTCAGGCATACGACGTACGTGACCAGCCCAGTTCCATTTAAGTTTAGCGGCTTTCTGTGCTACATCGGCTATTTGAGTTAGTTAATATTTAACAAAAATGTAATAAAAAAAACAATCAGCACAAATGCATGTACTAACATCTACGAGTATATATAGTATTAAAGTTCTTCAAATAAATATATCGTCATACTATAAGATCAATTTGAAATGTACGATTTCAATATATAACCTCAAGACGCTATTACCAAGTTTATGATTTCTAAGAACATGAAACAAGTTTGTCATTGAGGTAAACTTGCCCCGGGTCTTTGATATTAACATTAATTGCGAATAACTCAGTGCGGTTGGCTCGTGACTTGATGTTACTATCCTAAAGACTTGCGATTTATAAGAATTATTGGAAAGGATGTTTTTATGGACTCTCAGTTGGAAGGAATATAAAAAGATTTTAGGTAATTTTCACATTAGTCCAGCAGAGACCATGTGAGGTTTTGTTTTTATTTATTCCTTTGAATAACGAGGCGAGCTTGCCGTTAGTGATGGTAACCGATATGAAGCCCATAAACAGTAGAAACACCATCCAACTCCTTGAATTACAAGCCTATTGAACGGACTATTGAAGCCCGGGGTGGCCCCGTATGCGTCGAAGGTCACCGCGGATTTTGTTTGGTGTGCCGGAGTGGGATATACAGGGGTTAGGGATTCGGGCCAATGCTCGCTCGGATGATGTTATACTCCCGAGTGTTGACATTGGGCCGTAAGACTAAAAACCAACATAACCGACCCATTCACCCCCCAAGTGACGGTAGCGATAACGCGTTTGTTGCCCTCCAAAAAAGGCGAGTAGATTGTGCGTCTAGTTATTCAGTATATTAAATAAGAGATTTGATATATTCCGACTAAGCAACCTAGTCAAGCGACTTATGAAAAGATAAGTGAAAGGGGTCAAGTTCTACCAAACCTACTATCTTGACCTTTAACACATTCCTAATACGGTATATTCTAAATTAAGGTTGCACGTTTTATGCATATTAATTAATGTTTATTTTCTTCCATAACAGTAAGTAATTCGGTGACTTTTTGTACTCTAGCTAAATGGTAAATTTATGATATTATTTTCTGTGACTGCTTAGGGGGCCTAGTTGTATTACGGTCCGACTTCAAATTTATTATTAGGGTTCGATTCCCAGGTCGGGAAAAATGTTATTGGGTTTTCCTACTTAGTATCAGCCCGGAGTCTGAAATTTGTACCCGATGTAGCGACAGGATAGTTCCTTATTACATCATGGGATGGTAAACATACGGCTGAAAGTCGGTGCACTGATTACGCCTCTGCTTAATCGTTCGGGGATAAAAGGCGTGTGTGTGTGCTCGCATCATACGAACATTTGTATCGCTACGGAGATGGAACCCGCTACCTCTCGTTCAACAGCTCACTTATCGCTATGCTACATACTGTTTACGAATAGTCGCGACGCTTGTCATTATGAAGAGCTTATTCGTCTCGTGATTTACTAAATTTGAAATAAGACAGATATTGACATTCCTATCATCAGTCTGATGCCACGCATCAGGTGAGTATGTCCCTCACCAACTCGAGACAGTGCTCCAAAGAGCTGATCAAGCAAAATAAGCCTTAAATAGAGGATCTACTGATGATAACATAATGCTCTTGCTACCCCGTCATGAATATATATGTAAGCACACAGAATGACTGCCTCAGTGGCATAGTTCTACTTGTGTACGGCAGTGCTCTGAGGTCCTGGGTTCGAATCCCAGGTCGGACAAAATGTTTGGGTTTTTCTGCTCAGTATCAACCCGGAGTGGAATCTGTGCCTGATATGGCAATAGGCTCGCCCCCTATCAAATCATGGGTCCGAACACATTTGACGAAAAGTGTGTGCCCTGGTTGCACCTCTGCATACCCCTTCAGTCTTCATTTAACGGTGAAGGAAAACATCGTGAGGAAACCTGCACATCTGAGAAGTTCTCTATAGGAATTTCGAAAGTGTGTGAAGTCTACCAGTCCGCACTAGGCCAGCGAGGTGGACTAAGGCCTAATCCCTCTCAGTAGTAGAGGAGGCCCGTGCTCAGCAGTGGGCAAGTAGATAATACAGGGCTGATATTATTATTATATTATTATACCCCTTCAGAGATAAATGCGTGATGTGTGTATGCACAAACAGACAGTCGAGTAACTTGCTCGCTCCGTCAGTTGTATAATAATATTCAAGGAGTGGGCCAGTAACGTGTCTGCCAAGTATTCGGCACAAACGAGGCTAATGCTTTTGTAATCTGACACATGAGCATTCATCATTCATGCTCGTCAGCACGTGTAGACCCACAGCCTTCGTGCTCGAAATCTTCTTTATTGTTTATAAAACAAATATAACGTAAGAATTAAATACGTAGAGCAAGTTAATTATTAAGAATCAGGTGCGGGAGTAAGACTTATACCTGCAAGAATCATATTAATGACAATGTATATTAAACATAAAAATGTTGTTATAAATTATATTTTCACACAAATAACATTTTAAGATGATCACATGAATATTTATTTAGCGGTACTTTCTTGGCTTACTCTTATAATACATGGCAGCTCGTTGATGTCTAATTTACGGGGAGCAAGTATTATTATGATATCTATAATTCGCATTTAAGAAATAAGTAATGTAAATCAAAATTACATATTTCTTAGTGAAATGTTCATGATTCTGCCCTACAAGGTTTATCTGATCATATATGCCCTATAAAATATAAGTTCCAATGTATTAGGTAACACTGTGAATTTTCTTATACATTTTGGGCGGAAATGGACTATCTAGCAGTTCACTATAAGAGCGTGGTGAGCCGTCCTACATAGGCCAGTGTCGGGATTGGAACAACAGTCTATAATACAGGGCTGATATTATATCAAAAGACTTTGTTTATGTTTTTTTACTGTATAAAGCTGTATAATTGTATACGTGATCAATAAACAAATTTCTATCCAAAAGGACAATATGCAAAACATGAAGACTCCTGGTCTACGTCTGGGCATGTTAATGTTACGCGCGGTGTCAGCCGTGTGATAAAATATCGTGTAATTCGCTCTGTACCTTTTTAGAACATGTTTAACTTTGTCCCTAACCGTCTGTTAACTTTAGGATTGTAAGAAGCGTACTAATTTATAAATAGTTGTATTTTACGTACAATAACTTGTATCTTTACTTCTGAGTCTCGTCAAATATAAGACGAATACAGTGACGCTGTCAACTATGTTCAAACATAAATGGTTCTGAAAATAAAATAAATCCTTCCTGATCGAATTTTGGCGACAGCTGCCAGTCTCAACGGAGATCTGCTAGGTACGCAGGAGATATTATAGTGCTTGTGTGTGTAATACTCAGGTGCACTCTCTGTTCCGTCACTCTCATAGTTCGGTGAGACGGTGATCCGACATGACCGGAGAGAGATCAGGCGCATCATCAAAGGCTATCACATCGTACTAGGGTATCACATCATCAACGTCCTAACTTCAAGTTGTTACTGAGTAATTATCAAAAAAGAAAAACACAATCACAAAGTTTTCGATCCTAGCCGAGACTCAAACCCATAGGGAGTGCAACTATACTATGGTAGCTAGAAATCGGCACTATTCAAGAAGATTGTATGCTGTGAACATTACGAAATGCGGCGAAAAATATGTTAATATAAAATGTCAAAACAAGAATAAAAATATATTTTTTTTTAAATTTCTTAATATCTACGAAAATGAAGCCGCAAGACATATCTATGAAAATAAATAGTATTTAAAATAATACGTAATGTGATATTTTATATTGTGCCACTTTGAGTACAAAATAGATTCCAAACTTAATATTTTACAATTTCAAAGTAGCAGCACTAAAAGCCTGATATTAACTGTAATATTATCTTCATACTGATCGTTAAGCGGTTAGGTGAGATCCCGTCATAGGCTCCGATAGCATCCGAGGTCGCAGGGCCGCCGCAGAAACTAGCTTAGAGAAAATTGTACAAGGCCGGCCTAATTATATTCTATTTAACATGACTGATTGTTAACGTATAATACTAATAATTTCATCAATTTTTAGATTTTTACTCAAAAAGATATCTACGAAATTCTTAACGCTAACAATTTTATTCAACACTAGCTTCCGCTCGCAGTTTCGCCCGCGTGGATTTCGGACTTCAAAAATGGAGGAGGTGCTCAATTTGTCGGGATGTTTTTTTAATGTATGGTGGTATGCAGGTGGTCCGATTGTCCGGTTAGGGTCTGATGATGGGATCCTGGTGAAATCAAAGGAAGCTTATAGCATGATTCAGTATTCACGCGTGATGGCTTATTATTAGCGTATTTCATGTATAACTTTGGTGTTTCTATACCGATTTCTATGATTCTTTTTTATGGAATATTTAATAATGTTAACTTTTTTAATTAGGGATGACTGAGAGTGTTATAAACGTAAGAGTAGACAAATATAATGAGAAAGCTTCGAACTGCTAAGCTATCGGGAGTTACACGTGTGTTTTCCCAATATTTCCCTTCACTGCTCTGCTCCTATTAATTGTAGCGTGATGAAAAGTATACTATAACCAGCACAGGAGTATGACAAACAATTGTACCAAGTTTCGTTAAAATCCGTCGAGTAGTTTTTGTTTCTATAACGGTTATACAGACAGATAAAAATTTTACTAATTGCATTTTTGGCATCAGTATCGATTCCTAATCACCCCCTGATAGTTATTATTTTGGAAATATATTTCATGTACAGAATTGACCTCTCTACAGATTTATTATAAGTATAGATTTTTCTTGATCTTAGAACTTCTGATTCCGCATTTTAAAGTCGGCTCATTACTACTGCGCCACAGAATCAAGATAAATGTCGAAATTGCCAATAAAAAAGTTATTGCTACTGTTTTGGGTCCTTGATTGGCACATGCAGACGTTTCGTTGCCAAGTGGCAAAAAGCCAAATGTCCAAATTTCAAGTTTTGGCGCCGACTAAATGAAAACAATGATCCACTAATCCCAATTAAGGTTGGAGTCAGTGGCGAAAGGGAACCCGACAACATATAGGTGATAATTTACGTGAATGCGGTCTCAAATCGTTCTAATAATTAGATTCTATAAAAAGAGAAGCCGACAAGAATAGGGTGCTTTCTTGTATCTAAAGTTGATGGACACTGATCCATTGTAATTTATTTATTTATTTACTATAATAGGAACATCAATAGTACATATATTCAACAGTCTAACACACTTTGCATAGGCTTAATAACTAATACATGTACCAATTAAAGATGTACACAGCATTGCTTGAGAAAATTGCGTTCTTAGCTTAACCGCGAGTAACAGAGGAATACAATATAATATAATTGTTACAATTATTTGGTAGATGTTCATTGTTAATTAAGTTGTATCACGGTATGGCTGTATTGTTGAGATCGGGTTCGATATTGGGTTTCCTTTTTAGTATCAGCCCGGAGTTTAGAATTTGTGCTTGATATGACGTTAGATACAAATACCTAATAAAAATAAAAGACAAAATGACAGAATAGCCTTCACAATAAGCCTTCCAACATTTGGGTACCGGTATGCTAGCTAATTGACAAATCGTGTCGCTCATTATGTAGGAATATGAATTTTAAGTATGGGGCGTTTTCCCTTCATACTTCAAACCGCAGGCTTAAGAAGTCAAAAATATCAAAGTGCTGAATTCCCGTAAAAAAGAAGACTATATATTTAATATCTACTTGGCGAGAATCGAACACAGAACAGTCTCCTTAAACAGGTCCCTCGACCAACCGCACATACTATATTACACAGAAATAGTGTCACTAATCAGTTTAGGTTTCAAAAGTGGTTTACTCTTGTCAAAACATTTTTACAACCATCAAGCACGTAGGGTGACCGCCGGCCGGTTGCTCAACCGCGCGATTGCTCGATGCGCGGGCGCAAGTTGCAAGGTCCTCTGACAAACGACCTGCATAAACTCACAGGACATACAAGATCACACGCCAGACTTTCACTTACCATATACGTCGGTTTATATTGTTATATGCAGATATAATATATATAATAATATCACTCCTGTATTATATACTGTCCCACTGCTGGGCACGGGCCTCCTCTACTACTGAGAGGCATTAGGCCTTAGTCCACCACGCTGGCCTAGTGCAGGTTAGTAGACTTCACACACCCTCGAAAATTCCTAATAGAATATTTCTTAGGTTTCCTCACAATGTTTTCCTTCACCGTTAAAGCAAGCGATAATTCACAAACAATACACAGTTAATTTTTTAGAAAAGTCAGAGTTGTGTGCCCTTGGTATTTGAACCTGCGGACATTTGTCTCGGCAGTCCATTCCACAACTAACTAGGCTATCGTCGCTTTTATATGCAGATAAAATTATATAATTATATTCTTATTTATATCTTTGTATAAAGCTTACTATGTGATAAGAGTTTGTCTATTAGTATTATCGAATAAGTTTGTGAAATTTTTATTACGAGGCGAACATCGGAACTAGGTACTCGATGCTTAAGATTCGTTTAGTATAAAGTCACATAGACTGAATAATTATGTAAATACAGGCTGAATTTTAATTCAATTTCACCGCATCAAAAGAGCGATAGCAAAGTAAAACAGTCACAAATAGTTACCTTTTCGTCTAGTGATAGTATATAGATTGTATATCGGGATGTTCTGAGAATCGACACCAGACAGTTTTATAGCTTACATAAACTGCATGTAAATCATGCAGGTTATTGTGCATGTAATTTTTTTTAATGCTTTGAATGACGTGCCGAGCTTGCCTTTCGCCTGATGGTAAGCGATACGACCGCCCATAAACAGTAGAAACACCATCCGACACCTTGAATTACAAAGTATTGTTTGGTACTCCACTGCGCTCGCCATCCTGAGACATGAGACGTTAAGTCTCATTATATCCAGTAGTTACACTGGCTACAATGTCCTTCAAACCGGAACACAACAGCAACTACATACTACTGCTTGGCGGCAGAAATAAACATTGCGGTGGTACCTACCCATGCGAACTCTCACATATGAGAGACCTAACACGAGAAGTTTATCATTTTTCTAATCACCGATTCACCATTTCAATTCAACAGCGATCAGCCATCTAAATACTCATGGCATGCCAAAATACAGTTCACTTTCTTCATGCAAATTAATATGTAACTTGTGAGAGTATACGATCTAATTTAAATAGTTTCCGCACAAGACGCGATTGGAAACCAAAGCGCGAACGTTCTTGCGACACAGTTGTAGGACTGATATACTTATTACAAAGTAAATAGAATACTCTTCTAGAATTGTAAAAGCTTCCTTGACCAAGGAAAGTGATGATCCTATTCAACATTGGTGATATTCATAAATTACCTTTCGAAATTTTGTAGAGTTTGTAGATTTTAATTTGTTTCTTTTTTAAAATAACTGTTTTATTTGTTTGGTTTCAATTTGTTTGTATTTTGCACTACTGGCTGAACATAAGTTTTTGACACTCTCATTATAGGTGTCCCAAGATACAGGCATGGCCTAGTTTGTGGACCCCTGACAATTATTGAATTGCTGAACTCAGATATGCCAATTATTGTTTAAGTAATTTTTAAGTTATTATTATACCTTTTCACATTTAACCTGAATAATAAGGAGATAATTTATAAAGATGTAATTTGAAATCAGACTCGTGTCTTTAACCCTTTGCAAGGGTCAGAGGTGTATCACACATTTTTGCTGTGTTTAGGAAACGAATTTTTTCCATTTACAAGCAGAATTTTAGACTTCGTATTTATGAAGGACAGACTCGCCTGATGGCCGGCATCAGACTGATGGAACGTCAATATCTGTCTTATTTCAAATTTAGTAAATCACGAGACGAATAGGCACTTCATAATGACAAGCGTCGCAACTATTTGTATACAGCATTCACACCATTGACGTACATTCTATAGACACGGACATCCACATAAACTATTTCAAAATCTCAAGTTACAACTAAAGTTCGCTGCGGCGTTAAAACATCAAACCTCGTCTAACCAAACTTTTAAAACATTCAGCGCTAAAGCGCTTTATATAGCTGGTAATTTTGACACCATATTAAAGCCAGTTTGAATGGATTGCAGTTCAATTCAGTTGAACACAGTCAGTGTTCGGAATGCCACATCTAGTACGTAATATATATCGATGATTCACACCAACCTTGTAGTATAGCGAGTGAGCTGAAGAAGGAGAGGTAGCGGCTTCTATCTGCGTAGCGATACAAATGTTTGTATGATGCGAGCACATACTCACGGCTTGTATTCCCGAACGGGTAGACAGAGGCGCAACTAGTGGACCCACGAACCTATCGCCATGTCGGACACAAATTCCAGACTCCTGACTGATAAAGAAACCTAATATCACTTCGCCCAGCTCGGGAATCGAACCCCATCAGCATTGCAGTCGGACCGTAATACAACTAAACCATCAAGACAGTCTATAATACGCGTTTCGTTTACACACGAAATCCTCCGCAATCCATACCCACAATAGTATACTAATATGTTGCTATAACATTTGCTGTATGTCCGATATTTACTACGTTACTATTTTAGGAAGCTATTTCTTATTTACTTGTAATTATATAATCTAGATCGTAGTAAATAAGGATAAAAAACATTATTATGCATCGTGTTAAAGAATCTAGTGGGCGCGTGCAGAATGTCACGCACCAAGCATTCCACAGAGTTAATTAATGTCATAATCAGTTCATCATCTTTATAGTAGAGTTAGTTTTATATTGCCTCCGAATGAAGACAAACTAACGGGTCACTTGGTGGTAAGTGGTCACTATCGCCCATGGACTTCGACAATGCCAGAATAATGGTGGTAAGATGTATTTTATATCCGTCAGGATAGCGATCACCGTACATAAGCTGTTAAAATCCACTATAATGGCCCACGTAAGTGTGTCGCGTTTCGGGATCAGTCTATATATATCCGGTTGCAACATGCCGGCATAACTGTGTCGACTGCTGAGGGGTAATCATCTCTCGTCGGTCGACATCCTATTTATACTACTGCACTTACCATTAGGCGCAATGGGATCACTGCCGTTCTTGTATACAAAAAGCACAGGTCAACCGCTGCGTACCGATTTTTTTTATACCTCGTTTAAAGAAAGACATGTCAAAACACTGAGGAAAGACCGTCTGAGTTACTTAATGGCACGATTTTTAGGTCTCTTTTGCGAAATAACGTCCTAGTGTGTTAGATTTTCGTTTGGAAATGCTGTGGGTGCTAAAGTAAAGTACACACACTACATCTAATTTTAATATTTAACTCATTAGATATTTATAATCCCGCCTATCCATAAACGTCAGGGGCAACTGATTACCAAAGATTATAGACTGTAGGTAAAATAACACGAGAGACCCTATTACCACATTATTTTTATTTTTAAATCAAAAAACAACAAAAGGCTACTAATGCTCTTCTTTTTTACCATTCGAAAATTAGTTTAAATGTGTATTTTTCATAACTTTGGAGTGTAGTTTAGCGGGCGGTTTGTAATGTGTAATATTCATACCATAAAACTAATATTTACTTATTTAAACACAGAAGCATTGTCAGGCTATAAATATGTCATTAATAAACTGTTGAAAACCACATTACATAACTCGTTCATACTTGATAACAATAAAAAAACCTCCCTACAATAAAACCTTCAACGAATCTCAGCAACGGCCTCTTATTATAAATTCAAAAAAAGAATACTTCAATCCGCGTATATCCCGCCCTTTTGGCCG
Organism: Manduca sexta; assembly: GCF_014839805.1. Classification (NCBI taxonomy): domain Eukaryota; kingdom Metazoa; phylum Arthropoda; class Insecta; order Lepidoptera; family Sphingidae; genus Manduca; species Manduca sexta. Next base: position 16,350,390 of record NC_051138.1, read on the forward strand.
CCATCTTGACCGCCAAAAATATTTTTCTTTTAACCACTGACCAGATGGTAGTGCATTATCAAGGCTGGGGTCCCAGCGGCATCCCCCGGGTTCTAGTCAAGTGAAAGGCCGCCCTGCGTCGGCTATAAAAGGTGGTCACACAAGCGCCGCGCCTCCGACTTTGAAACATGGCACCACTCGCACGATTGGTACGTTACTATTGTTTATTTATGGAAGTCAGGATTTGGCTTTTTAAATTTATTTTTTAATTGTGTTTAATTTTTTTATTTTGAGATATGGGTAAGCTATTTTTGTGCCAGTAATAACGGAAAAATATGTGTTCTATTTTTAAATAGTTTAAAATAATAAAATTAAGGGTTGGCTTATATTAATAGAATTCTTATTTTATTTTTATTTTATTTAATTCTTATTTTATACCACTATTTTAACGGCACATAAAAAGTCATTTTTATATATGTTTTCAATAAGTTTAACTCGTTTCAGTTATAAATGCGAACACATTTTTTTCTGAGCCTCTGATTTTCATTTCATAATTATCATGACATAGTAACTATACGAAAAACATAATGCATTTAAACATTAAGCCAAATACCATTGCCTAACTATAATTTACTAGGTTTTTTGTATAAATTGTGCAATTTACAGTGACCGGTGTAATAGTGCGTTCCAATAACTGCACAGTGAAATTTCTTAATTAATATATGAGTGTCATAACGGATGACGTCACACGGCAGTGAAGTGGTTTCTTTGTTAACAGTTGTCGTGTTTAATTGTTCAAATTACGTGTGGTGTTACACAGTGCTGTTGCAGATTGATTGTTTCTCGTGAGGCGACGACGTTGTGTAGTTTATTGAGTCGGACAGGCGAAGGTACAAAGTCATACAGTTAGGGTATTTTTAGTTTTGACTGCCTATTCTTTCATTTAGTGGGTTTTTGATTAATTATTGGATTTATCAAAATATAATGGATTTTTTGTTATTCATCTCTCGACAGAAATAGGTGACCTCGTTTAGTTTTGTGATCTGCCTGAGAGCTCCATTCTTATACACTCAGTTGGTTTGTAAGCGGAGTATTGGCAAAAATAAGAATTTCTCAAAAAGTTTTTTTTTTAAACTATTTCAAAATTCCTTTATTTAGTGTGACCGTATTAAAAGCACATGAACAGCATTTCCGCAAATCATTGGCTGTACATTGTACAAACGCTATTTGCCAATTTGATTGTGTGCATAGATTAAATAACTTTTTAATATTGCATGGTCGTAGCGATGTAATTTATTTGCGGTAAATTATGTTTCTAAAATACAAACACCGTTTAGAATTCGTGAAAACTAAATTTCAGGATATTTATGCCTGCGCCAGTTATTAAATTCGGAATTAAAATTTCAGCTGCGTTTTTAAGGATAAACAATCAATATACCTTTCTTGTTAGCTCGAGTTGACTTCTTTGTTTACTTTGTACTCTCTCATTTCACTTCAATATAAAATGTCTGTAGATAAGCGACGTAATTGGAGTAATAATTAAATATTCTCATGTAGCTTGACTTATCATAAGCGCAACTATGTTTCCCTACGTGATTAGTAAAGCATTTTATTTTGTATAGTTCATATATTAATGTAGGGCATGGTCTATCTGTGTGCTAAAATGAATCCTAATCCATTCAGTGGATTCTGCTTATATTTTGAAAATCTTGCAACGAACGAGTCGGCAATGAATCGATATGCCGCAAGTTCGACTCCTGTGGAGAAAAAATAAGAACAATTCGGTTTGTTTGATTTTGATAAAGGATATTTAAATTGCTTTCGTTTGATAGTTTCGTGACATACTTGCCGTTGAGTCTGAAACGTATGGTACAAGGTTTGATAGAGGCAATAACTCGTAAATATGTGTCAAAACTCGGCGTAGGAAATGTTTTTTTGGTTATAACATTTATGCGAATATAGGTCGGAATATCTACGCTTTTGCGGCCCTGGATCTAGGGAATAGGGGTGGGGGGGGGGTCAATCCGGTGTCCATGCCCCGGGCGGCAAATACAAACTGGCCGACGAATATAATACTCATTATGAACGCAACTTTGACTACTGAGACGTCCACTACACTAAACTCATAAACTTTCCACGAGGCGCGAAACGATGATAACAAATAAAAATATAGGTAGGCGGGGACGGCATTTTCCAGATTTGCCACCGCAACGAAAATTCAGGATCCAGGGCTGCTCCCTTGTAGTTTTTGGTACCAATGTTACTTTTAATTTAGGCTTAGGACTATATTTCATTTACTTCCTACGTACTTTGTATAAAGCGTGCCTTCCGTGTGCGAAGCATAGATAAAGGCTTGTTAATAACCGTTACATAAAATTACCTTTACACGTGATTTCGTGACCTTTAAAACGCAATAAAAGCCGACAAGGTCCTAGCGGGTGTTCGATTTTGAGTGGTCAATTTATTGTATAAAGTTGTACAGTAAAGCATTGTCCTCGAATACTAAAGCGGGAAGATTGACCATCTAGAATTATTGTAGTTTGTGAGATTAAGGGTGTCTTATACAAAAACAAAACAATAAATAAATACACTTCGCACGTTTATCTCCAAAGGGGTAGACAAGGTTAAGCTTGCACCCATTTTCCGTAGTTAGAAAATTTAATTTTGCATAAGGAAGAACACACAATCGCCTAAAATTTGTATTCATTTATTATTAATAATATTTTTCTATTCTATAAAATATTTATATGCATATATTATAAATTACATTTTGCTATTATATAATCATAAATTCAAGCAAATCCTTTTAGTCAATAATTTGTAATCATGAAAAATAAATTTAAATAATTTATGCGCCTTTTATGTAACATGTACAACTTCTATGTAGTTATTTTTTAATGTAGCTGACCTCCAAAATGTCAAACGAATAATTGAATCAGTCAATTAAAATCATGAAAATTTACATTGCTTGTTATAACTATCTAAATTTAAAACACAACATTTTTAATAATTGGTGTTTGCAGTGTTCAATTTATTATCTTCCCAAATAATTTCGCATAAGATGGAAAGTGACAAAATAGTGATGAATTAAAAAATGCAAATGTTAAGGGAGATATGCGTTTATAGTTTATGAGTACTTACTGCATGGTTTACAAGTACTCTTCCGTTTAACCATGTGTTGTTATGTATACCATGCCTAAATACATCCGATACGATTTCAATCTCGGGATAAAAAAAAAATTTGAGACAACGAAAAGAAATGAATTGACAAGCTCGTTTTCGTCGCGCATTGCGATTTTGTTTCAATTCTGACACAAAAACATTTATGACATCCAGAAATACTATTTTGGGTTCAAACCCAAATGCTCAAGAGCTCTAGCCCTTAATTCTTTATAACACAAGACAACATACATCTTTGTGGAATCTCGAGTATATGTAGTCGCACTACTTATTGCCTTTGTGTCCCCTTTGTTGATAAGTTTTGGAAACAACCATAGTCACCGGCCTTCGGAGCTGGGCGCGGGTATCACACTTTCAATTTAAGAGACATTGCTCGCTCTGATAATAGCTGGCATGTTGGTTCGAGGCCGCGGCTTTACGTAGACCGTGACGTTTTGAAATTAATATGCGTTTACCAATTTTCGTATGTCAGTTTCTAAGGCTTCTTCCGTGAAGCAAAGTTTTTGGGGGAACCCATTAGGAACCCATTGGTTATTTAATAACAGGCTGGCTGCTGGATTGGTGCTAAAATCTCAAGGCTATAGTATCTACAGTTGAAAACTGTGACGTTAATCTTCCTTTTTCGTGCAGTTCAAGTGATTACTAATGGCTTCCGTAAGAAGCGTAAGACGTATTTTGAAGAAGCCATATTTTCAGCGCGCGTTCGTATGTAGAACTATCTACTATGTCTCGTTTCCTGAATTTCAGTTGTTTCAACGCGCTACGTCAGCACGTTTCAAAGTACATGCATATTTCCTAATACGTCTGAGTTAAATTAATGTAATAGGAAGTCATCAAAATGCGATGTCGCACCGATCTAGACTCAAAAATGTAATTCATATCATGTTCCACGACACTAAATATGATTAAACAAAACTACGAAGGGAAAAATGCAAAGCATCTCTGTTATGTTAACATTATTTCGATTACGTGATAATACGTCTATTCTGGTGCTCGGATCAAGTTATAGATTTCAACAATTGTGTAAGCGGATCTGTCTGCATAAACAGAAACTTTTATATATCTTTAAAACCGGAACATACTAATGCTTTATAATGCTTGGTAGAAATAGACAAGCTGAATCAACCCCCACATCCCTCCAAGGCAATTCTTGTGCGCTCAGTCTGCACACCTAATACACGCTCATGCACGAAGCGATATTTGTTGCGGCCCTCGGCACACAGTCAAGTATGTATACCTCGTCGTTGGTAATACACATCGCGGCCTGTAAGAGCTCACAAACATTTCCCCTTCTTTACTGCTCTACCCATTATATAATTCCTTACTTCCTGTCTACACTCTTCCGGGCCCTCACAGCGTCTACGCCCTGAATTCCAGTATCCCAGGGACACCTACTCTAAAAGATACCAACCCCATCAAAACCGCATACGTATCACCCACCCTTGCTAAAATACAGCAAGCATCCAAAGCACCGGATACAAATCCACAATTTAGATAGATAAATGCGCAATTAAAACCAAATACAAACCGCCCAACCTAGGATATCAACCCACGTACTCATGATTCATAGTCCACCTAACCACAACGCTTCACGCTTAAACAAATTTAAGGACAGCAAAGGCTCAATATTGCGGCTTATCAGATTACAGGCAATAAACTTGTTGACCAATACTTGTCATATCGGAGTTCACTTGTGGTCTACCGGTAGAGATTGACGCGTTTTCCTAACCGAAGCTGAATTTTCGGGTTTGTTATATGCTTTAGAATTACTAAATATATAATAATTTATAATGACTTCAAAGTAGACAATTTGCATGAATCATGTAGATTGTAGACTTCATATGAATCTAAAAACCGATTCGTAAACATTAGCAATTGAGAATTAAATTTCTTCGGCTAAATTAAAGACATTGGATTCGTTAACTTCCTCCATTATGTTTAATTTTGTTTATTTCACTTACCAACGTTAAATGTAATATTGTAATGTCATATGTAACCTTCCAAAAGCATTTCCAATCTATAACAAACAAACGAATCGCATATGCTAATTGTAAGTCAGGAAATACATAACACAACCCGGAACCGAATTCGGCTAGCCGAATTTCAGCCGAAAGCGGGCACAGCTCTACCAGTGAGAGGCGCCCGCGACCGTGCCGTGGCCTCTAAACGCATTGCTTTCGATCCGGCCCTTTGTGCGAACGTAGTCCACCTCCATGCACTAGGAAATAAAAATGGCGGCAGTCGACAACCCGCCCCGACCGGTTTTGAATTATGCTTATTATATATTAAATGAGATCAGCTTTGGTATTTCAGACTGGGAATTGCTTTCGAGGTCAAGTGTGATGGGTTTTGTGGCGTTTATTACTAGTGAAGTGTTTATTACATGAAGTTAAGTAATATAAAATGTAAGGACTACCTGTTCACACAAATAACAAAATATAGTTTTCGTTTTGTAGTCACAGAATGCACGAATACTTCAACGATATAATATTATATCTAGTGCATAAGGTCTTATGCAGGAACAAGCATACTATAACGGAAATTATTAATTAGCAAACATCTGAATTATCGGATTTTTTTTACAGTACTATAACAATAATTGTATTACACTCTACAATAGAAGTAGTTTAGAAACTCTCCCGCCCTCCTCTCCAAGGTAAAAGTCGCCAGCTTATACTATTTATTATACAATATTTTGTAATAAACTTAACTCTTAAATAATAAACGTTGTACTAATGTCAGGTAAATTAAGATATAAAACTTTCCTAGATATGATCTTTAGTATGCCAGTAGATTTAAGATTCATGCTTGTTAAAATGCCTTTGTAATGATATAAAGCATTACACAAAGACAATAAATTGATAACAATTTAAATTAATTAATTATATAAATTCATAACGTTGTCTCAGAAGCGGTTAGCAAAATTGTAACTACTAACTAATGCTGGTGGTAGTTTTCTTATATGTGAGAGTCCGCCTGGGTAGGTGCGCATTGTCTATTTCTGCCGCCAAGCACCAGTGTGTAGTCACTGTTGTGTTCATTTTGAAGCACACTGTAACCAGTGTAATTACTGGACTGGACTTAACATCTCATGTCTCAGTATGGCGAGCTTAATGGAATAGCAAACAATATTTGTAATTCAAGGTGTTGGATGGTGTTTCCACTGTTGATGGGCGGTCGTATCGCTTATCATCAGGCGAACGGCAAGCTCGTCTCGTCATTTAAAGCAATAAAAAAAACATTTTGTTTAATTTGTTTTAGTATATTATATGATAGAGAGAGCTCCTATAGTCCAATTCGATCCGAAATATAACGCTTGTAAATTGCTGCTCGATCACACAGTCTAAAAATAAATTAAAATCATCTCAACAAAATCTCAATCACACTATACTTACATAGAAATCTCAATACAAGACTAAAACAATTATTTTTACTAATGTCCAATGTTACACTTGAAAAAAACCTTGACAAATAATAACACGTTCTTTAACATTTAAATGTCTAAAATGGATATCTCAATATGGTCTTGCCCCAGGGTAAAGCAAACTGGGACTTGAATGTAATAGATTTCATTATCGTATTTAGACTTGTATAAATAGGCTGGCTTGGTAGGTATTATATATTTTTTCCCAGAAAAGTCGCATTAAGCACCTAAAAACCTGAATTGTTGATTGTTTCTTTTGAGATAACAGTAAGATTTTTTTTATTTCTTTTAGAAAATGAAACTGAAATTATAATAATACCACAGATTAATACACCTTGGCCCTTATTCTGTATGATAGTGTAAACGCGTAACGCGGCCGTGTCATGTTATCTTCGAGAAATGTGTGTGGAATGGTATTCCGCAAGCCAAATTTCTATAGTCCTAAACATGATGCGTTGTGTTACGTGCTTGTTACACACTGTCAAAATAACGTGCGGGATAGAGAATAAGGCCCCTTATGTACAAGCGTATTCATGTACTACCTTGTTATTACTTTAAGTTTGATTTACAACAACTAGGGCTTATACCAAGCCAATCCTTCAAAAGGCATTTATGACAATGAACGCAACAACTTCGCGTACCAAACTAGTACCAATCCAGTTTGATTTATTACCTGTTTGTGTAAATATAGAAATCAAGTACATTTGACACATAAATGCATTAATGCGTGAATTTTCGACACTCATTGATGTGATAGTCTTTGCAGGGCCATAAGGCTTGTATAGAAAATTTTGGGAGCGGAAATATTTATTAGTCGAGTCGAGTTGAGGTTACCAAAATATTTGTTAGTTTTTACTTTTTACTATTGTACTTTTCAATGCCAAGTTTGTGAAAAAGTTTGGATGTTTCGATGTTCTTTAGAAGTAAATGCAGAAACAACTGAACGGATTTGGATGTAATTTGGAACACGGATAAATTATATACTGGATCATAGTAGTTATTAATTAGGTTATTATTATTATTTTGTTAGGTAGTATTTTCGTATGTGGGTCTGTTTGGGGACGTACTCCCGTGTTGTGAATTTCTGCGGCGAAAATAGGCGCATTTAAGTTAGTTTGGTCTCTTTGTATCGCTCAATAACTTTAATGTTGATATTTCGTTTTTTCATTAGTAACTAGCATTAGGGGCATTCCACGTGAAGCGGGCACGAAAAAAAACTCGATGTCTCAGATTTTCGTAATATTTCATTATGTTATACCTGTATATGTCCTCGATCCAGATACAAAATATTATTAAAGTATAAAGCCTGGTAAGCGAGTTAAAGGACTTTGAAGTTTTAACTGGCCGGCTGGTATACGCCACTTCGAATCCAATTATCAAGTTTTTAAATGTTACAATAAAATAAATAAAGCAATGAAATAAATACTTCATTTAATGAGTTTTTTATTGTATTTTTGGAAATTGAAAAATTATATTTTTCTTTGAAAAAAATGTGTTTGAAAGTTTCAAACTTGAATTTCACAAAGTTGGCATATTTATATATTTTTTATTTTTTTTTTCTAAAAATAGCTACTATTGTATAGATAATCCCTGCGAAGTTTCATAATGGGCTGAGAAGTAGTTTAGGAGCTAGACGGATTACAGTGCCGAAGCGCGGCGGTCGCCAAAAGAGCGAAGTAGTAAAACTTTCAATTAAACTAAATACTTTCGATTAGAGTATTTTATCATGTTTTGCATCGCTCTAACGATTCAATTACATCTGATTATAATATAAAAAATATATTTATATTACTGACTGTGCACAACAACATTTAAAAAGATTTAATTGTATTAACTTGTTATATTTCAAACAGGATTGTGGTAAAGATGTAGAATTTCATTTTCGTGCCACTTCACATGGCAGAAGGGCAATTTGACGGTCTCGGTGGTAACCTAAAACGCCTGGAGACACAGGCTAGTTTACATAACGCATTAAACAAAGCCATCACGATACCCGACCGCTTATACATGTAGGCTAGAACATCAATGCCACAAACTCATATTATTATTACTACTACTATTTATTATTATTATTCATATATATTTTAATGTTTCAAACTTGTATTTCACAAAGTTGGCATATTTATATAATAACTTTTTCTACTAAAATAGCCAATATTGTATATATATATATTATCCTTGCCAAGTTTCAAATGTTGTTGTGCACCGTCAGTAATATAAATATATTTTTTATATTATAATCAGATGTAATTGAATCGTTAGAGCGATGCAAAACATGATAAAATACTCTAATCGAAAGTATTTCGTTTAATTGAAAGTTTTACTACTTCGCTCTTTCTGGCGACCGCCGCGCTTCGGCACTGTAATCGGTCTAGCTCCTAAACTACTTTTCAGCCCATTATGAAACTTCGCAGGATTATCTATACAATAGTAGCTATTTTTAGAAAAAATAAAAAAAATATAAATATGCCAACTTCGTGAAATTCAAGTTTGAAACTTTCAAACACATTTTTCAAAGAAAAAACATTTTTCAATTTCCAAAAATACAATAAAAAGCTCATTAAATGAAGTATTTATTTCATTGCTTTATTTATTTTATTGTAACATGTAAAAATTGATAATTGATTCGAAGTGGCGTATACCAGCCGGCCAGTCAAAACTTCAAAGTCCTTTAACTCGCTTACCAGGCTTTATACTTTAATAATATTTTGTATCTGGATCGAGGACATATACAGGTATAACATAATGAAATATTACGAAAATCTGAGACATCGAGTTTTTTTTCGTGCCCGCTTCACGTGGAATGCCCCATTAGTCTGCCGCTCCGTGTTTTTGAAAAAAAAAACAATATTCCGAAATAAATATTTTACCGGGATAAAAAAGTAGCGTCTAGCACTCAGAAGTAATGTAACATTCTATTAGTGAAAATTGACAATCGGTTTAATAATCGGTTTAGTAGAAACAAACAAAATTTTCAGCTTAATAATATTAGTATAGATGAATCGGAAAAAAAATATGATTTGTTAAAATATTGAATTACGCATTTTTATTCGAGTGTTATCGTATTTCAACGTAGAAAGTATAGTTGTGGTGCGTGCCGTTATTCTAAAATAAATTTCTCTGCAATAAAATCTTGTTGCTGTTTGCAATATGGTTACGCACTTCCGCGTAGACTTATTAGTTGGCCACCTTATAGCATTTGACTACGTCCGCCGCCACGACAAACAGTATTGAACCGATGTTAATACGATGTGTCGGCGATATTGTGTCGGACCGATTTTTATGCCCAGTTCAGTCTAATTTTACCCGTACACACACACCGACAATCTTGGATGTATTGCTTACATTCCGATCGGAAATAATATAATCCTTTCGGCTAGATGACACCACAATGCGCCTGCTAATAATAACTTATTTGCAAAATAAATTGATTGATTAACCATACTCGGGTGACAAAGTGCAACGGACACGGAACCATAGTGATAGAAATTAGTTCTTAAAACAACATCATCTCGGTGACGGCCGTAAACGAAACAGCGTCTTGAAACTGACTTGGAAGTATTGAATACTAAGCTGTGCTAGATTTTTTGTACACACACGACAGAGTGACTCCACTACACCTGACTGTAAGTGGTGAGGGGTTTAATAGAATGCCGACTGACGAAAGATTACCCCTCGTTAGTGGTCAGAGTTGTGTTGGCCTGTTGGAACCGGATATATAGGCTGATCCCGGAACGCGACACACGTGGCCTATGGCGGGTTTTAACACCTTGTATACGGTGGTCGCTATCCGGGCGGATATCAAATATTCTACCGCCAGCAATCTAGCAGTCAGAGGTGTTTCCAGAACCCAATCGTCTGTTATGCAGCATTATGAGCCTGTGTAAACGTTTCGGCTATAGTCCAACGCATTAAACGTGTATCTCTCAACAATAGGCCCTCTACATTTAGCTAGAAACAGCGCTGTAGTGAACACTTTTTGCAACACGCATGACCTTGATATTTAGAGGTCATCTAAATGGAGCATGACATTAAATTTACTTAACAATGTGTTATTTTTAGTTTTGCACGCGTTTTGAGATGGAGTCGGTTTTTGATACATTTCAGGTTGTTGGATTTAAAGAGGTTTTAGTATTAAACACTTGCAGGACTGGTAGTCGCATTGGTGTAGAATTATTAAAATATCCCCGCTAGTGTGAACGCATCTGAAAGTTTGTGTGCAATATATTGCTGCGAGAATTTGCAAATCTAAACTTAGCTTTAATGCACTTCTCTTACGTTGGCAGGTGGTGCTGGCTGTTGCGGCGACGTGTGCGCTCGCGCAGTACGCGGAGGAGCGCGCGCCGAGATACATCGCCTCCGAGACCAAGGCTGCCACCACGCCCGTGCCCATCCTCAAGCAGATCAACAGGTAATGGCCTCTATTGTTCTGTCTTATTGAAGTTTCATAACTGAAGAGAGTGACTAATTTTAAATTTAGAACTTAAGGTAACTCTGGTAAGTAATATCCTTTTTGATTACACTCTTTTTATGTATAATGATTTATTCTTTTTTATTCAGCCAGTTAATAATTTAAGAAAATAATCACGTTCAAATTCAGAACGTTAAATAGATATCTTTCAACGATATCAATGTTCAAAGGGTAATTTAAAGCAATTCTAGTTTGTCCACATTATGAATACTTAACACTATTCCATAGATCATAATGGGTAATTTTTAATTAGATACATAACATTACCAGTCCACTGGCGACAATAAACAGTATCTGCCCTTAATCTATAACCTGCCTAAATAACGTGAAATACCTATAAACGGGGTACAAAAAACAATGAAAGAACTAAAATGAATGATCTATGGTTTTCAGACACAACGAGGATGGTTCGTACACATACGGATACGAGGCAGCAGACGGCTCGTTCAAGATCGAGACCAAGTCCCCCGCCGGAGAAGTCAAGGGCAAATACGGGTACAAGGACAATACTGGAAAGGTATGCTTTTAATATACTCACTCAGAAAATGGGATATTTCATTTTAATTCGATTTTAACTTAAAAATGCAGAAAATATAAAGTCATAGGAAGATTAGCAATAAGGTGTTTTTAATTTTTAACTTTCTAACATTTACTTTCTGACTATATTTTCAAATTACTCCCTCTATTCTTAAATACTAGGTTCAAACCGTCCACCAGTGTGAAAGAATTAATAATTTTATTTTTCATTCGTTCCATTTAGATTGTTCCAATTTCGAATGTGATCCAAGATGGCGACACTTAATATTCGTTTTTGAAATTCCAGCTCCGTGTGATCGAGTACGGAGCGAACAAGTATGGTTTCCAACCGGCCGGAGAGGGCATCACCGTCGCTCCCCACCCTCGTTGACGAGTCTACCAGGGAGCCTAAGACTGTAAGTTATTCAGCCCTGTATTATATACTGTCCCACTGTTGGGCACGGACCTCCTCTCACTACTGAGGAGGGATTAAGCCTTAGTCCACCACGCTGGCCTAGTGCGGATTGGTAGACTTCACACACTCTCGAAATTCCTATAAAGAACTTTTCAGGTATACAGATTTCCTCACGATGTTTTCCTTCACCGTTAAAGCAAGCGATAATTCACAAAGAATACACACATCATTTTTTTAGAAAAGTCAGAGGTGTGTGCCTTTGGTGTTTGAACCTGCGGACATTTGTCTTGGCAGTCCGTTCCACAACCAACTAGGCTATCGCCGCTTTTAAGTTATTTATTTATTAAAGTACCTATTAGATCGTAGATACAGTGGAAGGTATTTTGTAAGTTATAGTCCCTCTGGTATGCTACGACCGCTTTGTACATTCCTGTCATCAAGCCGCAGAGTATAGTAGTGTTGCTAATGTTTGAGGCTACTCATCGCTATTATGATCAGCTTTTATACTTATTATTAATTGAGAGACGGTAGCTACATTAATGATTTCACTATATAATACCGTATCCTGGTTATATTTAAGATACACATGCATGAACCTTAGATATAACTAGTGAAATCATGCGATTTCACTGAAAGATATATACTTGGCTATGTCTATTTTGTCCCATAAGTATCATTTTAGGCAGGCATCAAGTTGAATTTTCAGAGTATGTATCAATTAGGTTCAAGGCTAAAGCTCATTGCTTTCATATTATGTGTTAACAAATTCCCATTCCACCCCATTCCAGCAGGGAGGTCGCGGGCAGTACAACTCCCCCGACTACGACTACGAGGAGCCTGCGCCCGCGCCGCCCCCGCGCCCGCGCCCCGCGCCGCAGCCCCGGCCGCAGCCCCAGCCACAGTACAGGCCCGCGCCACAGCAACAGCAGCAGTACAGGCCTGCACCCCCACCCCCACCACAGCCCCAACAGCAGTACAGACCGCCTCCGCAACCCCAGCAACAGTATAGACCTCAGCCCCAGCCGCAGCCGAGACCGCCGCCACCTCAGCACTCTGCTCCTGCTCCTCCCAAGGTGAGTTAGCAGATGACACGCTTGAGTAAGAAGACGTGATACTAGATGGAAAGTAATAACGCCTGATGGAAATTGATAGCGGAGTCACACGCTCATATCTAGATGAATGCAGGTCGCCCTAATGTTTGGAACGTCGATTAGACTGGGCCTATAATATGGTCCTTTGTATCGTTATCGACTTCATAAAGGTTAGCAAAATTGCCGATTTATTTCATTCTTTATGGCTTATTATATATAAGTGAAAAGACTTCAGTTTAACGAGCGATTGTACGTAGACAAACTGTCTGTAGCTTCATATTTTTTATTCACAATCCGTTGCACATTCCAGCCTCAGTTCTTCGCCGGCGCCGCTCCCTCACCGATAGACGACAACTTCTTCAACCCCGAACCCGCACCACGACAGTACAAGCCCAAGCAGGACTTCAGGCCTGCCCCACAGATCCAGGAGTTCGGCTCCGATGACTTCGCCCCCGCCCCTCAACGCTACCAGCCTAACCAGGTGCCCCAGCAGAGGAACACGCAGACCTACTCCATGTTAGACCAGCTCCTCAAGGAGTACTCTCTGCCCCAAGGCGGTGCCGCGCCACTCCACGACATCAGCTTCGGATCCTACTAGTTTAATAAATTCTCATTTGTAAATATTTAGAATATTTTAATTAAAATGATATCCATTTGTTTAGGTATGGCTGTGTATTTATTCCTTTGGATAAATAGGGAATGCTCGACTAAGCGTCATTTGAAATTAAATTTGAACCTTATTAAATGTGAATAGTGTTGGTAATACCTTTAGATCTGTAGACAGAGGCGCATAGTCGTGTAGTGATTTCTTGTTTCTACTGATATTAAAACAATGCTCAATTAATAAAGGGTCGTAAATGTGCCAATAAAAAATTATTGATGCATTTGTTTTGAAATTTACAGGTAAGTGCAATATTAAATTGATTAAAATCATAGTGCCAATTATTATTTATACAACCTACGTTTTTTTTTACAACCAATTGAGTAACCTCCACCTTTTGAGACACTTAGAGATCACCGAAATTAAATGACACTTTGAGCATTTATTATTTACACTGAATTTAAAGTTATTTTGTATCATAAAATACAATTTTCTTTACGAATAAAATAATAATTTGAGGTAGGTACTTATGCACCCCATTTTAAAAGTATTTGCATTTTGAATGCCTATATATTAAAATCACCTCAATCTCATTTCTTTTAAGTTATGTTACCATTGTAAGACAATAATTACAATCTACAATTTAGATTACGTCTGACAAGAAATGTTTATTTCGTACATAAAGATGTAAATCCGTTATCTAACTAGGTAGTGGAAGTACTGAGACAAAATCTATCTATGTAAATATGAATGAATTATTATGTTTTGCATCCAGGCATTATGCGTAAGCGTTTGATGTTTTAAAGGAAATTACAGTTAGAAGTGGTTCTAGGAAGAAAAATTTACTATAACTAGGTGTTGTTCACAGTTTAGTCCCCGTGAAACACTAAAATAATTTATAGCGTCATCTGTACGCTAACGCCATCTATTTAAAAATCAGATTAACTTTTCAATTATATTCCACGGGAGCAAATTACCGATAAAAACATTACGCCAGGACATGGTTTACCCGTATGCCAAATTTCATATTTAAACCAGTTCTTCTTCTGTTTCTGCTTTTAATTCTAATAAATCGCCAAATATTTACACAAACTTACGCGTTTATAATATTAGGAAAAATTAGATAAGTAAGATACAGAGATATATCGAACAAACTGTTTAAAACTATGTAGCTAGCTAAAATTTTACAGAAATTATTTATCAATTAAATTAGATAAGAGTGATATCAATTTAGGTAATTGATTCAGTTTAGGTATTGTTGCCCTTATTCACCATTCTACCGTTTTTTTTGTGATGCACAGCCCTGATTGACGTTTCTACTGTATTAATGGACCTGTAATACATATCAGGCTTGGTGTCTCGCTGATGAAAAAATAGATCGAAAATGCCATGTCACAAGAATGTAATTATATTTAAAGTGTGATGGTTCTACAGGTTTTTGGGACATTTCTAGCAATTTACTCTGCTATAATTTTAAAAGACGTATCATCATACATAACTAATACGATTTACTATTTGTGCAGGGTAATATTTAGAACTATGGAACCACACATACCACACACTCAAGCCTTTATCGCTAAAAGGGTAGGCAGTGGTGTAACCAGGGCACCCACTTTTCGCCATGTGTGTTCGCCACAATGCGATATGAGATATTTTGTCATATCGGGCACAAATTTCAGACTCCATGCAGACACTGAACCCGTATGCACCAAAGAAGGCCACCGCGGGTTTTGGTTGGTGTGCCGGTGTAGGGTATACAGGGTTAGGGACTCGGTCCAACGCTCGCTCGGATGATTTTATACTCCCGAGCGTCGACAATGGGCCGTAAGACCGGTGAACAACATAACCATCCCACTCACCCTCCAAGTGGTGGTAGCGATAATGCGTTTCTTACCCGCGAAAAAAATGCTGACACTGAATAAAAAAACCCAATATCAACTATGGAAACGATTTTAAAAATATCTCTATCATAGAAGACTGACCCTATTTTATTTGGTACTAGCTGACCCGACAGACGTTGTCCTGTCTTAACTATGAATTTGCAGCGCGCATTCTGTCAATCGCCGAAACTAACTTTTCTTAAATTTTCTAACGTTCCGCTCAACTTCCTTAATTTTTTCTTTCATAAGATCCTTCTCCTGACAATAATTAACACAAAAAAAATATTGAAGACGGTCTAGCCGTTCACGCGTGATGGCGTAACCAAGGGAAATAGGGATTCATTATTTTATATATAAAGATTATTATTCTGAACACTTCAAGCGAAACTACGTGCAAAAATAAAATTTCTACCAGCGATGGTATTAAGGGTTGAATATCCCGGGGTCCCAGTTTTTTATTCCGATCTACAAAAAGAAATACACAGCCAATTTTAAAGTAACTTTGAGTATAATGATAATTTTATTAAAACACAATTGTTCCCTCCAATCACTGGGGTCAAGTCCCTTCCAAATCCGCACCACACAAATATCTTAATTACACAACAAGTCAAATAAAGCACTACATTGTTATAAAATAGTTTTTTATTTGCGAGGGCCGTGTGAGTGCCGTTGTGGGAAACCTCCACACAATGTGTGTGTGTTCCCACTATATTGCATCACTTTAGTACTTACTTGAACGGTGTTGGAGTCAGTGAGTAGGATTTTTTAAGCAATTGAATGACGATCAGTACTCCTAATGGTAAACTCCAGGGTCAGTGGTTATCATTCCTATGGAAGGATGGTAGTGTAGGTGGAAAGATGTGTGTGGTGGTCAGAGCAAACCACCTAAAACTCACCGGTGGCCCTCTTCAGCACATTAGGGATGGCTGCGGGCTTCCTCTGACGGAAGTGTCTAAATTGTCGTCCGCAGCCGCCTCTGCACGGTGCTGCCTAGTGAAAGCAAATAACCTACCAAATTGTATAGTGTTTTGAATTTGTAAGATTGTTAAAATGAAACCGAAGAATCACACTGATCACTCCATATATATGCTTAAGATTACCAGACGAAATTACTAGAGTAAGCACACCTGAAATTCAGATTCCTGGCCCAGAAAGACACAAAGTTGTATACTAACATTTAGGTTATGTTATTCCATTAAGATTTAAACTTGCTGAATTACGAGCTAATACGTACATCAAAGCAAATAGACTTATATTCTTTACTAAAATATAGACTAAAATACAGGATCTTCCAGATTACTCCTATTTATCTTTATCACTAAAGGTACTTCTTACCTCATAGAGAATATCACTGAAAGATATTGGGTTCAATCCCCAATTTTCTAACACAAATTATCTGTGAATGAATCCTATCTCGAAGTACTGGATCAATTAAGCGGCCAGTAGTAGAAAAAAAGCGAAATTACTTTTGTAACCCACATAAGAAACAAATTCGGTTGTGCCTACTCTATAGAAACTGTATAAGAATAGAAGAGTATCAGACCTTCCAAGGGTTTTGTAATAAAAATATAGGCATTTCGTCGCAGTATCACGCATGCCGATATGGTATCTGAGTTAAGTCAACGACCGCTACAATACGCAATAACCGGAAGTCTAACTTAACGCTCAATGCTCCTGCGCTTCTTACATCAAACGCACTAGTTTCAAACCCATTTTGAGTGATGTTGCGTTCTGTGGCCAGCTTTGTCAACAGGATTCATAGGTTCACCGGATACACGTGGGCACGGTTTTACTATCACAAAAATGGATGATGGCAGTTATTACGCTTCGTACGTCTAGGAGTTTATTGTCAATATCAAAACATTAGTAAACAGCTTCACTTATGCGCGGCTTGAATTGATAATGATAAGAATGATACCACTGTCTGACAAAGTTGTTACATTGGTCATCACATTTATTTATTTATTTTATTTTTGCACTCCACATCCAAATAAATTTTGTACATAGGCGGACTTAATGCCGGCACTCTTTCCCAGTCAACCGTAAGGACTTTACATTGCTGGAAGTAAAATTAGTCCCCCTAAGTAATTTCCATTTCTCCTACCAAAAATCGGAAACCACATGAAACCAAATGATCGTGTAGTTATAAGCGAAGGTGACTACTAACATCAGCTGCTCGATTACCTACTTTCTTCTGCTACCATAACAAAATATCAGTTAGTATTATATTAATTATTAACGTTTTCTCGCAATTTTGTCCGTGTGAAACAGTGTTTTCCGGGATAAAAGTAGCTTATGTCCTTTCCAGCCTTCCAAACTATCTCCATAGCAAACATCGAAATTCGTTCTGCAGTTGAGTTTATGGCGTTCAGATAGACGCAGCAAAGGACTTTTTATAATATTAAGTACAAACCAGTATATAAGTGCGTTATTTCCGTGCTGCGTGCCATTCAAGAAATCCGACATCACAGTTATTTATGAGTTAAAATGTTTCCTAAATTCTTTCACAAAATAGCTGAGGCTGAACCGGTTTGTATGTCGGAAGTAATTAGATACAAAGTGTAATTAGTTTACAGCCTTACACTTGGCACACTTTAAATACAGTAAACAAGGAAAGGTTTATGTATGAGGATTCTTGCCGGCTTAATCTTTACAATATCATAGAATAGTTCGTATGAATGAATTAATTTATATAAATAAAAAAATGATAACAGCCTTGGCTAATATTTA
>NC_051138.1:16369176-16391221 GCF_014839805.1 Manduca sexta
AACGGCGGCAGATTGAAATAATTTGTGATTAAGTATAACGGGCATCGATTTACAATTCTGATAAATTTTGATATCTAATAAAAATGTTCCGGAACCACTTATTAATATTGTGTATGTAGATCAGAGACAGTCGGCACACGATCAAAACGTAACATTAAAGTGCTAATCGTTTTACCTCAGTAATATTTTTCATTATGTCGGTATTCTCTGAGAAAAGGAACAATTCATCACTTAATTAATTTTGTAATGTTCTGTGTTTACCAAATAGAAGTGTCTGTAGTACAGACTCTGTACTACTGTTCTGTATAACTTTTCAATGAACTTACTATAACAAGATATATTTTTTTTTTGCCAAATAATGCGATTACGTCTTTTTCAAAAATATTTCTATAATCTGTAGACACGAACGTCCATATAAACTATTGGTTCTAAATCTAAAACATCAGTCGTCATCTAACATACATACATACATAGTATCACGCCTTAATCCCATAGGGGTAGGCAGAGACTATAGATTATCATGGTCATCTAACCAAAGTTTTAAAACATACAGCGCTATGGCGCTTTAAGTAGGGTATAAGTAAAACAGCAACCAAAACGGCATTGTTATAATCTACTTATTCACTTATGCAACAAATGATTTTATCATACTTATTTGACTAAATATTTTATTCACATCTAGGTTTACACTTAAACTCGAGTTTTTATATTATGAGCGCCACTCTGTACATAACCACACGCTGTCAATGTTTAAATCATACTACAGTCGGGTGTACGGATTGCAGTACAGTTGAGTCAAACACAACGAATGTACGGAACGTCAGACCTAGTACTTATATGCGCCGTAACACTATCGATAGTTTCAGTAGTTAGACCAATATAAAGTCTTAAATATTGGATGAGTTACTGAAATTTGGACTGACAGTGGATTATAATAAATTACATTTTTCGTTAGAAAAGTACTCCTCATTGTCCTTAGCCCAAGCGTATTCTCTGCACTCAATCGGTATTTATATCCCTAATAGACTTAGTTATGTAGTGAAACAGCGTGTCACTTGTATATCACATGTATTGTTCACTTAACTTATAATAATATAGAATGAAACTTTATACATGACTAGATCTCGCGCCTTCGCAAGATTCGAATACGACACGATACATACTTAAGCACTTCGTTACAACGGCAGACGAAGTGAGGGAGAGAGGCCGGTAGTAGACATGCGGCGCTGCTTGCGCCTCGCCCTCCTGGTGCCGTTCGCACGTTTGTATCGTATAGATGGCTGTTATATTTAAAAGTCGGCGTGCGGTAGAGGCGCAAGCCCCGTCGTCATGTGCGCACGGCGCACGCTGCGCACGCGCACACACACGTTAAGTTAGCACCAACACCAGCAGCACAATCAGGAACCCCGCTGCCAGACATATAATGAGACTTATTTTTTTCTGTAACAAGAAAAAACAAAAAAAATGGCAGTGAGAGGTCGATGACATTTGAAAGAAGCACCATATTGAACAAATAGACAAGTAACACCGTATCGCGGCTAGACGGCGCTGCGCAGCTTGGCCTCCTTTCCTTTTATTTACCGAGAACAGACCGAAACTATAATTTCATGCCACGAGAAGCCATTTATTCTTTAGTAAATATTACAGGAAAAGATGTACATATATCACCTTTAAAGCGTTGCACATGACTAACTTTGATCAATCATAGTATTATTATTAACAGGTTTTAAAATGCGGTTTCACCTGAACAAAAACAAATATCCCGAGAGTATGAAGGAGCCTGCCACTCAATAAGTAGATAGCTGCCCCTCAAATATAATAATGTAGCTTCCTGATAGAGAAAAAAATCAGAATCATTTTCGGAATTTCAGAATTATTTTTACAATGTTATACATTGTAAAATCAATCCTTCCGTTAGAACGAGCAATAAACATATTATTGTTGTAATATACACGTACCTACCTCATTTCGAAGTCAGCGGGTTATACCTACCTATAATTTGGGATTTAAATCTACGGACCTTTGTTTCGGAAGTCCATTTCGTTCTGAACCAGGCTCTCATACTCTAATTTACTTAAATTATTAAAATGGTATGTGCAAAACTATTTCGTATTAAAGAGCACACGTTGAGCGCGACACTCCTGTGCGATCACGAGCGAGACATTAATTATAACCTATAAGTGTCGCTGCGGTTTCGCCTGCATTGACGCCACTTGCACCACGACAGCGCCAGTTATTTAAAGATCGGATGAAATGCCATTATTTCCCGTAGGAGGAAATTACTGCGATAAAAAGTCTATGTGTTAATCCAGGACATGGTCTCCCCGCGTGCCAAATTTCTTCTCCATTCCAAATGTGCCAAATTCCATTTAGCTGTTTTAGTGTTTACTACTAACAACCATCTGAACATTTTCATAAATTTTCGCATTTACAATACTTATATATAAGATATTATTTCATACATACAATGAAAGCCCTGTTCGTTGACAATCTACATAGTTAATGAAAAATGTGATGCTTTAAGTTAAGTAATATGTAATGTAAACTTTATTAAAATAAATTCACAAACATATGTACGTTTAGTACATGGAAATCTCGAAGCACAACATCGGGCACGCGCGTGACGCCGCCCTGCGCATCGCCATGACAAGACGTCACAAGTACATTACGGTTCATAAGCGTCTAAATTAGGCTATAAAATCACGTAGACAAAGTTGCGAGCACAGTGAGTTCTCACATTTTCTTTCTCGTACTTTTGGCCCTTTGACATATTCCAACATTGCGATCAGCGACCAGCCAGAACCAAGAGATGTGTTACTGGTGGGGTTTAACTACAACACAAGCAAGGCTTAAAGCGTACCTTCCTCGCCTTAGTGCGGCTGACGGTGCCCTTGAGTAACTGGTGTCCGCCATATTCAACGTGCTCGGTGGCTTGCAGCGCGTAGTACTCCACGCTGTCCACTTGCTCTTGCTGCAACAAGCGCGCAGTGTTTCAAAGACAGTTTCTCATGGTGGTGATAGGGAGTGCGGCGAGGAGTGGCTCACCTGCTGCGCCACGAGGTGCGCCAGCTGCTGGAACAGGTCGCGCACCTCTCGCAGTGAGGCCTCGACGCGCGTGAGCTCCTCGTGGCGCGCCTCCACCGCGCGCAGTGCTCGGCGCGCCTCCGCCGTCTCGGCCTTCACCTGCAACCACAACGGTACAGAATGTATTCCTTCATCTCAACAAAACCTAACTAAACAATATCAAATCATAATAATATTCACACTTTATTTACGTTTTGTTGTCTTGTGGGTGAAATTCGTCTATTTAATTATTATCCCGTGCAGAAAAGGCAAAAGCACGTTTGCCCTTGCAATCATACGAACGTGATCAAATTAGTTAAGGAAACAGTTTTGAGTACATTTTGAACTGTATATTATGCACCTGAGAATTATATTGCTCTTAGGCGTTATTTGCATTGAATAATTGGGTCGGTACGTAACTATGTAGATATTATTTATTAATATAGGATAGCCAGTAGTTGTAACAATATCAGGTACATAATAAAGAGTTCCAAAACGATAATTAAAAGTAACACCTGTTTAAGGCGGTCACAACATCCACCATTACTATGTTTATTATGTTTACTTTTCTTACATAACATACATAACATCACGCATTTTATCCCCGAAGGGGTATGCAGAGGCGCAACAAGGGCACCCACTTTTCGCCAAGTATGTCCGTCCCATGATGTGATAGGGGGCGAGCCTATCGCCATATCGGGCACAAATTCCAGACTCCGGGCTGATACCGAGCAGAAAAACCCAAATATCACTTTGCCCGACCCGGGATTCGAACCCAGGACCTCAGAGCGCTATTGTACCGGACGTGCAATACAACTACGCCACCGAGGCAGTTTACTTTTCTTGACATATCGTAATCCTAACAATTATGTACTTATTTATACTTATGAAATTTTATATGGTCTGTATACTTAAGATGGCTCTGCAAAATAAGTAGCCGAATTTCAACCACAACCGGTTATTTTAGGGATCATAAATTTTAAAAATAGTAATAAAACATAGTCCTACTAACATTGTCAACAAACAAAGATATATTCTTCGTATCCAGCAAGCTCTGGCATTCCTCGTCGGATATAGTGAGGTTTGCTGAAACACAAAGACATAATAAGAAATGGATCAGAGCGAGGCAGGTTAGTTTTCGCACTCGCCCGCGTCGGTCAAGAGTCATGAGTCATCGATCATTATCAATGTGATAGAGAGCAGCTAGATGTCGGGCGTCGGTGAGGTCGTTGCCCTGCGTCTACTTACTCGACGCTAATTCGTAACGGGAGAGCGTTCATCGGCGGCTCATTAATTACTTGCAGTTAGCGATCGAAGCGGATCTCGGTCACGCTCCGGTCACCCGATTGCCGACGCGGTGTGCCGGCGCGGTGCCGCAGGCGCGGCGGATGCAGTACTCACTAAGTCTGATCTGTTCCTGCAGCAGGTGCAGCTGATGCTCCCGCACGGCGTCCAGCACGCGGTGGTGCGCCTGCAGGGCGTCCGCGTACAGCGCGCGAGTGGCGGCGTACTGCAACCGCGCGATGCGCGACGCCGCGTCATTCCGGGACGAGCGTGCCGCTCGTGTCTCAAACTGCCGCAGAGCGCCGCATATCTTCAGCCCGAGCGCATTGGATTGTGTGATCGCCGAGTCAAGCTGGTCCTGCAGTTCTGCAACAGGACGTTAGCTCGCGTGAGACTCGCGGTGTGATGGGGCGACAACCGGTGATGGCCGGCGGCATTACTTACGCTTGTTGTTGTGGTAGGTAGGATCGGAGTGCAATCGCCGCATCAACTGTGTGTTGCCGTTGAGCTCATGTATCCACCCGCGCATGCGTTCCACCTGCACAATAATATCACACTTACTTTCAGAACAAGAGCTTATTGTTGTACAAGTATTGTATACTGTTTTGGATAATATAAACCCCAAAGCAGATAAGAAGTTCATGATGAGTGATTAACAAGCCTCTGCACTTTATTTTTGACTAGCGACCTGCCCCGGCTTAACACGGGTAATACTAATTTTATCGATAACCGAATGACTTCTGGTGGTCCGTTACCAAACATCGTAGGACACCTGCTGGGCTAATCTACAGAATACCTAAAAATTTCAATAAAATTGGTCTAGGAGTATTGGAGACTATACGGAATATACGTCATACAATATTTTTTTAAGTGTAGTAAAAAATACAGTATACATACGACATACGACATTATGTACATTTAGATTATGAGTGTATGGAGTGTCAGTCACCGTGGGCTCGCGGTGTTCGGTCGGCGCAGTCGGGTCAGTCAGGTTGTTTTGCGACATACGCGGAGCATCGTTAACGCGGATAATTATGACAATTGATTAACGCGCCGGTGCGGGCGCCTCGTTAACGAGATCATTTTGTACTAATTATAATGAAACTACAACGCGGTGACGTCACACCCGATTCGATTCAACGAGCATACCCTTTACGTTAACTTAGATTTAAACACCGCGGCGGGTGACTGTTGTTTGTTGACGCACCGACCACGGCGCGGCGCTTCCTCGGACTGTAACAATGCATAAGGTTTGCTGCGCGTGACTCTTTATCTTATGTAATCTAATCTGTTGTCGGTGAATTTGCACCGAAACATTTTGATGCACTGTACATCTCTAGATTGCTCCTCTTCTTTCTTGCACGTCGAATGTGTGTCGTGCGACTGATCGACTCGGCAAAACCTATTTTTTATTATAATGTATGTTTATTTATACGAATAAAGTTACATAAGATACAAGTGGAGAATTCTACAACTTCATAATACAACAGTTATAACACTGAGTGGATCACGGCGAGTACCGAGCGTCTGTCTGTGTATTAGTGGAGACTGGAGAGGCGGTGGAACACTCACCTCGAGGAACATTTCGTCGACCTGCTTGACATATTCGCCGGGCTCGGTGAGGTCCAGCTCTACGGTGTCGTGGTACACGCCGGACCCGTTCGCCAACTGAAACAGCGCAGCGCGAGCCGTGAGCAACGTGTGCAACGCACCTGAACACACGAGCGGGCCGGCCTATGTAAGCCCGCGCAGGGCCGAGGTCGAGCGTGCCGTCAGCCGTGTTTGTGTTTACTGAACGGTTATCACCGTCTCTAAATACGCGTGATAAGCGGTCGGTAAGGACGACGCCCGCGCGGGTTGTAGTCCGCCATTACTTCATCACTTATTATCAACAAAGAGACAGATTGGTGTCCGTGCGGCCGCGGCAGGATGTGCCATTTAGCTCGTTACTGCGCCCGTGGGACACACATCCTTGAAACTACCGCGTACTATTTTATAGGCCGTGACTGCACTCGATCAAAATGCTCGTTCCTTTGTCACTACTTTCACTTCACTCAGAACCTAAACATTGAACACTGAACCACTCATGTGCGAGGCGTGGACAGCGATGCAGCCCGCGGACACGCAGACCGCGGTGCGGTCGCGGGACACTCACATGCTTGAGTTCGGCGAGTCGGTCCTTGGAGCGCATGGCGGCGCCGGCGGTGCTGGCGGCGCTGGTGGCAGTGCGGAGGCGGCGCGGAGGCGGTACGGCGTGGACAGGACGCACCGGTGCGCTCGCCGCTCTATCTAATCGCACACTGATAACGTTGTTGCGATATCGCGCTCGCGGCTTAAGGCCAAGTGCATCGAACGGAGAGCGTCGCGTCGCCCCGCTCCCGCCACTGCCTCGCGCTGGCTCCGCGCAATGTCGCTCCGATCAACAGGCACACATGAACGCACATTGCTACGTGATACTCGATATTTCCTTACGTTTGTTTTTGCTATAATTGCAATGTTTATATTTCACAACTCTATGAATTAATGTGTGTTATGCATTATTTGAAGAATGGTTCGTTTTGGTGTATAACATGGTGGATGATAAATGACTGCGCCTTAACGCATCCCGGCGGCGGTGCGGGTGTGTGGTGAGTGCGCGGGCGCGGGTGGCGCGGGGGGTATAATGCTGATCTAACTGTGTTTGTGCAGACCATTAGCACATGAGAAGAGCAACGCGCCGTCCCGCGTCGGTCACACCGACGAGGACGCTGCCCACGCCCCCTCCCCCCTTCTCCCCGTAGGACGTAACTCGCACATTAAACGCTGCTTGACGCTTCGTAGGACCAGCATTGGGACATTTACGTCACGTTTTTGCTATACATCAAATTTTTATGTGTTACTTCATTGAACAGACCCTATTTGAAGCATCAAATTGTCAGACTGCCTCGAGGGCGCAGTTATATTGCTTACACGGTATCTTGGGCTATCGCACTGCAGTCTCGTGTACGAATCCTGCACCAGTCATAGTAATATTGGGTTTTTCTACTTATCAGCCCAGAATCTGTATGTGCCTTATAAATGGCAATGGGCATGCCTATATTTCACCTCTAACCTAAACTAATTGGCTCCTGAAAGAGAAAAATTTCCTATACGTTTATTGTATGTTAACTACGAGTACGTCAACCGCGCTGAAGTCTTGCATTAGGATCCCGAGCCGGGACAAAAAGAATTGCAACTGGGTTTTCCCACCTTAAAAAAATTACTCAGTCGCAGCTCAGTGTCAGGAAGTTAGCGGTGTGATACCCCCGTTGTATGTTTCAGAAAGCACGTAAAAACGATTGGGTACGAAATTCGGCTAGGAAGTATTTATTCAGGTACAGTCAGCCTCAATAGTATAGGAGTAGTAGTAATAGTAGCTTAACATATTCAAATTAAAAAAGTTTCGTTTAGACTTGGATAGCTCATTTTTAGACGGAGGCTATAAGCTCTATAACATTACGGTATGACCGAGCGGAGCTACAATGAAAAATGTTGCAAAAACGGGGGAAAATCATTCCTTTTGAGAGCTTCAGTTGCGTGCACTACGTAAACGGTTAAAGTTTCGCAACAATCATGTATGAGAGGATTGTTCCTCTTAAAATGTTCTAAAAAATATATTTGAAAACAGTCTCTCGCCGCATCAGTCTGCTTGTCGGATCGCGATAAACTTTAAAAGTACCCGACGGATCTAAATAAAATTTGGTATGGAGATAGTTCGAGATCCTGGAAAGAACATAGTCTACTTTCTGTCCCGGAAAATATATAGCGAGACTTTTATCCCGGAAAATCTTGGTCACGTGGACTGAGCCGCGAGCTAAAGCTAGTGTTGGATAAAGAAATAAGAATACTTCGTTTGAAGTTAATGCATAAAACTGTTTAAGTCTTGAATTTGTTTAGCTACTTTTGTGGTTTACTGTACTTATGTATGAATTGGCAGAAAGATCGTGGGAGGCCTTTGGGCATCATTGAAAAATGTAGAAGGATGATATAATGATTTCAAGGCTACTGGTGGTGGTACTGCATTATAGGTAATATGTAGTAAGTACATATACTTGTGAATGTACATTTTATTTTATACGTTGGAGAAAGGACAAATCCCATCTGTGTATAAAAGTCCGACACGCACAATTTAATTTCGTATGGTAGTGAAAATAGCACGCGAAAGAGAAGGAATAAGTATAATAATATTTTCATCTTTATTTTGAGGTTAGTTCGGAGTTAGGACACGCCATGTGCTTATTGCCGCCAGCAACAAGTACTGTCACCAGAGTGCTGTACTGTCAGCGGTGCCTCGCAGGACCTTTTCTACGTTCTTACCGACGAAACTGTTAAAACAGGGGAATGTTTTTTTACTCTGCCCGGGGCCTCGCGTCTGTTTGTTTTTGCTTTCGCCTGGTGTCTCGCGTTGTTTAGGGCCGCCACTGACTGTCATTTGCAGTGTAACTTCTTACTACACAGAAAGTGCACAACAGATTATACTTACTATATCTACCGTGTACTTACTTTTACAAAAAGGAAGGATCTTCAACCCGCGTCCTTTATTTGTCGTCGGAGGATGTAGGTCATCTCTGGGGATTGGGGATATAATTATAATATATCTCTATAGATGATTAGCGATCAGTAGAATTAAAAATAAAAATAGCTGTTATAATATCTTATTAATTATAATTAATTATAAATATATGTGTATAATACTATGTTATTAGAATATTATGGCGAATATTGGACACGAACACGGTATCATTATAATATAAAACTATATTTCATCCCAATATACTTAATATCATACAGGCAAGTGCATTAAATATTGCTCTCGTATTTAATTACTTAATTTTGTTAATATTTGGACGAACCCAAACAAAACATAACTAATATAATATGTTCAGGAAAATTCTGTCAAAATCAGTAAATACCTCTAGGTATATTTCAAAAATATTGATCACTTATCGTAATGTCTATAAGTACTTACTTATTGACAGGATTGCCGATTTTACAATCAACCACAATATTCTGAATGGACCAAATAAAATGAAGTGTTTTTATATTTGAAAAAATAAACTGCGAAACGGATTGCTGTCAAATGAATGGCAGTGGTTTCTATAAATATTTCGTAAATTATGAATAATATCACCCTACACGCGCTTTAAGTAGTGAAATGGATTTGGTCATTTTCCTTTACCATTTTTAAACATTTTGGAGAACTATTAAGTACCGTATTATGGCGGTATCATTACTGCTAAGTCCTTGCGGTGGTTGGAGAGATCAGCGGCGAGCAGCAATCAGCTTCAGGCTTCACGCCAGGCTATTAGCAGCAACAGTATCCGGGTGGCGGGTCGCAGGTGACGCGCCGCTAACTAATTGTACCTCGCCAATTAATACTAGTTGTTCGAGTGGGCCAATTGGTAGTAACGCGTGCGCAGGACCGACATCCGTGATCCGGTGCGCACATGCGAGCCTCATCACTAATCACTAATGGTGCTTTACTACATAGCGTCGCGTCGGCGGGGCGTGTGGACCCGAAACTGTGCGGAAACAGCACGCGCTCAGCGCAGTTAGTGTTAGACTGCCTGTAGTGGGTTGTACAATAATAAAAATTCAAATTTAAATAAATATAAATTGAAAGTAAATGACTCTATTACATGTAAGTACAATTCCTAGTACTTACTTAACTAAATAAAGAAATTTATAACAATTATATTATGTATTTGCTCGATTTAATTAACATTTTAGTGTGATTCAGTAATAGATAAATAAAATTTAAACGTCTGTTTTTAATATCAAAGTGTAAGGTCCCCTCAACACATTTATTATGGCATTTTGAGGATGGGTTTAGCCAAAAGGCTCAGTACCTATACAGTTGTTACAAAAATGCACCGCATAATAAAAGAAGTAACAACATCGCCTAATGCAGGAAAAAAATGCACCGTCCAATATTTTCATGACACGATTGTAAGTGGCCCTGTCTGTGTATAGGTTGTCTTATATATTATATATCATAAAAAATCGGATCAGCGATTTGCTACACTGGGCTGCGTCTCCTCCACGTCAGTATTTAATTAAACTTTACAATGCTCCTACAGAGGCACAGTCTGTTAAGAAGCTCGTACACGGGAGTGGTTTGAGCTGGTTTGTGTTTTTAGTAATAATTGATATATTATCTAATGTCGCATACATATATGATACAGTTGCGAGTAATACGAGAACAGCTACCAGGGCGCCGCACCGCCGAGGGCAGGCGCGTCGACGGGCACGAGGCGACACACGCCACGCACCGCGCAGCCGCCGACCGGCCGATAAACGACCAACTGACTCACATCATACACAGATTTTTATTAAAATAAACGCCTCCCATCAATATGATGGAAACGCAAGCGTGTTATATCAGTATCTTCGCTTAATGTCACGCCCGCGTGTCGGAAGTGGTAGCCGTTAGGGTGCAACACTTTACTCGCGGCGTGTACGGATGTGTGTGAATAATGGCTAGATTAATATAGTTAGTAGTTGCATGTTGCAGCGTGCGGCGTGCCGGGTCATGCAGCCGGCGAGGTCGGCAGTGCGCGGCCGCAGAGGTGACCGCGTGGAGCAAAAACTACGCGCTGATGTATTTGTTCCACGTACTACCTAGTGCCTACCTACCGACCACTACCTGCTGCAATTAGCCTGTGTATATTCGTGCGTCGGTTACTTTTTTTCTAGTAAGTAAGTATAATGAAATATATTTTTTATGTTTTTATTGTAAATATCGTATGCCGTTAGCCCGACCTACAAGGTCAATATAAACCTGACCATTAATTCATAGTGGTCTCTGTCGGTGAACACGTCGCCTGCCGCAGGGGTTGTTTAAATGTACTCTAAGAAACGCACCAATTAACTACAAAAGGTACTCAGCTAGTTGTCGTCAAGTTGAATTTTCTAATGTTAGTTGTATTTCTAATAGTAGTTGTGGCTCACGGCTTCGCCCGAGTGAAAAGCCTTTCCCGCTACAAATGTCCCTAAATCACTGTAGCTATCTATAACGCCATCTATACGACTCCAGCACCATCTATTTATTAAATCAGATAAAAACTTCAAAAATTTGTCACCCATAGATTTATATTCGCAAAATACTCAACGATATTGATAATAATCATAATAAATGATCAGCATCGTGAAAACTAAGAATATATTAATAGATTTTATTAAATAAACAAATTTATTCAATATTCCTGAGATTAGCGTGTTCAAATAAATAAAAATATTTGAAGGTATAAACACATATATAGCCACATTAACCGAATGAAGTGGACAGTGGTAATCGCATATTATCTATATCTTCTTCTATACTTATAATAAATCTGTAGAGAGGTCAATTCTGTACATGAAATATATTTCCAAAATAACTATCAGGGGGTGATTAGGGATCGATACTGATGCCAAAAATGCAATTAGGAAAATTTTTTAATCTTCCGTCGCGTGTGCAACCTTAATGGTTACAGCTACGCAGAAATCATGTATGACGGAAATGTTCTCCTTAAAATTATGTAAAATATATCCCACAACAGCATATGTCTATCTTTTATGGTTGACTCACAAGTCACAATAACACGTGTAACTCCCGATAGCTTAGCAGTTCGAAGCATTCTTATTATATTTGTCTACTCTTACGTTTATAACACTCTCAGTCATCCCTAATTAAAAAGTTTACATTATTAAATATTTCATAAAAAAGAATCATAGAAATCGGTATAGAAACACCAAAGTTATACATGAAATACACTAATAATAAGCCATTACGTGTGAATACTGAATCATGCTATAAGATTCCTTCGATTTCACCAGGATCCCATCATCAGACCCTGACCGGACAATCGGACCACCTGCATACCACCATACATTAAAAAAACATCAAGACAAATTGAGCACCCCCTCCATTTTTGAAGTCCCAAAATCCACGCGGGCGAAGCTGCGAGCGGAAGCTAGTTAAAAATAAATCTTTATTTCGTACCTTACTTATATCTGAATACACCAGCTAATTTGTTTCCAAAAATGTTTCCGCTATATAAAATAATATATTAAGTATTTTATATAGCGGAAACTATATATATATATATATAGTTATTTATATTTCCGTAGTATATAATAATGTAGGCGAATTACGTCTTGTAATCAACTTACCTCCCTACACAAAATCATAACCTTAATATATTATATACCTTAATAACCGTATATACCTTAATAACTGTGTTGCATTATACTACGCCTTTATTCAGCTATAAACCAAGCAATATTTTGTTGTACTAATTTAAAACTTTTTAATTCCGCCGAAAGTACAATTACTTACAAATTTTAAGCTTTATACAATTAATAATTCAATTAATTTAAAGTGACAATGCTTCTTGAAGTTTGTAAAACTCATAAGCATTATAATATACTGTTCAAAACAATTAGAGAAACAAGATTTTAGGCCTTTCTATTGTTTAACCTACAGTTAGGATTCAAGTAAATTTTATGTAAATGTTTTGTGGCTATCCTTTTAATTTATTTTTTCTATAATCGCTTTATTCGATTAGTGTGGTGATAATATGTTATAATACAACGTATTTACAATTTAAAACTAAGTATTAATTTTATTTCATGATTCCTTGATTTTCTTAGTAAGACGCATCAATTTTTTGATTGGCCTTACAAGAGATAATTGTTTTTTCTAGCATCATTACATATATTTTAACTAAAATAGACATAACCTAATGTTTTTTTCTTTACTACCAAATCCCTATATCAACTCAGAATTAAAAATATAAAAGAATTTCTTGTGAGCACGTATTATAATTTAAACTCGATTTAAGTCAACAACACAAGGGACCACATTCAAAACAAAATGTTGAGCGACTCGTCCCGCGTTTTCGGTTTTTAGTTCGATGGGTGTATTTTATAAAAGTTTTGTAGGAATTTCTCATCGCATAGTAATTACTACCACCTTTCAATAGTTGGAGTTACAAAGAGCAGGGTCTTTCATGGTACATCCACCTCGGTTATGCCCACCGAACACATGTTTTAAATGTTCATTGTACATCATATAATACATACGCTCCTTTATCCCTTGAAGGGTTAGGCACGGGGTCAATTACAGCGCACTTGCACTTCGCTACAGCATGGAGGATTAAACTCTCCTAGGCGATGGAGGGCGAGCTCATAGCCGCGATACATCAAAACACTGTTTCATATTAAAAAATAATAAAGATAATTTATATGTTGGAAACTTTTTTTGCTATTATGTGTCGTTTAATTTGATTTTTTTGTTGTATTACATATTATCCTGGTTTTTTCCTTTACTACAATAAAATCATTCTAAACGCTAATTAAACTATGTTGCGGTAATAGATAACAATATAAATATGCGATGCAGGGGCTAGCGACAGTCGCCTATTTAATTGATATGTTGACCAGAAATGTATAGACCTGCGCATTTAGTGATTACTACTAAAAATTTAATTATAAGTAAAACCGCAATCTCTGAATGTTGTTGAATACCGGTGAAGCAATTTGTTTTCTGAAACAATGACTGCGGTCAGTAGGTCAAGAGGTTTTGTAACGGGCAATGTAACAAAACGGTAATTACTTTTAAAATTCTTCCACTTGCGCGCTGCACTATTGTTGTTTGTGTACAACGTGTGGCGACAGCCGAGTGTCGTATGTCGGTGTATCGGAGTAATGTACTGTGCGCCAACAGCAATGAACCGGCGCGGGCCTGAGCGACGAACCCGACCGGCGGCCTTGAGCCACTTCATACTTAAATATTATGCACTACTGGCTTCTACCCGCGGCGTCATCCTACTTAACATTATATCTATTTTAATGCAGTCTTACTATTAGAATCTCAATTGGTTGCTCCCAGGTCCTGGTGAAATGCATGGGACAATCAATAAAATAGAAACAGATTATTAGTTTAAGATTATTATTTGAGTATAATTAACTTGCATTCCAGTAGACGAGCAAGTGAATGTTCAGGTGGGGTATGAGCGGCGCGATGTGGATCTGTCGACACGTCTCCCTCCTGCTCGCTTGCCAACTAAGAAAAAAAATAAAATGCTACGTTGGAGTTTTGAGAAAATAATATGGATGCACTACTAAATATTAAGTAAGTGCCATCAAGATTAATTTGGTAAACTTATTCTTTATTCCTTATATATTGCCTTAGGGATTGATTTAAATGTGTATTCCACATGTCCTATTTAAGGGCAATCGTGCAAGAAAATAATACAAACGGATTTAATTTCGTGTACTAAAGTATATTATGGATAGCACGAAATGTGAAAATCATTGCTGAATATTATGTTAATTGTGCATGTGTGCGTATACGCAATAGTGCCATCTGTGATGTGCAGTAAGAACTAAAACTATAGCCTCTCGGCGACGCACTTCTGCTAGAGTAGTACAGGTGTCGCTCCACCTCGATTTCAATGTTATACTGTACGATATAATTAGTTCTAAGAACTTCACATAGATGTCGCCAATTAATTATAAGTATAACAATAAGCGAAAGTATTTCTTTTTACGAACCGTAATTATTATCTGGCATTTGAATAATTAATAAGTGTTTTATGAGTTGTATAAGTTTGAAAACAGTTTAGTGCAGCAATTTATATTAAAAAATTAAACTACCTTTAGAGACCACTCAAAAGAAAAAAAATTGCAGTACCTATATACTCTTGGAATCAGTGCTTAATTGAAATTTAATAATTTTTTTATATAATTATACCTGTATTTATTTAGCTCAGCAGCTATTTTAATTTATTACAATTAAACCGCCTTTAAAAACCACTAAAAACTAAAAAAAATATTTAACATGACAGATATATATATACTTACATACTGGTTACCAATTTTGGAGTCGGTAACTAATTAAAATTAAAAACTATCATCATAATTTTGTTAATTTATTTTTCTTACTTCTAGGTAAATTTTATTTTTGATTTGTCATCGACTCCAAAGTTGGTAACCATTATAAGTAATGTAAAATTATGTTATAATTTTTAGTGGCTTTTGAAGGCGGCTAAATTTTTTATTAAAAAGTTACAGGTCTTACACCTCAGCTTAACCCTGAGAAAGAGAAAAGGTATGATGCTATATATACAGGGTGCAATTTTTGAACCGCACCTGGAGGGAAAGTAATCTTATTACTGGCGATACCAAGTTTTACTCAAAAGAAACATTCTTTTATTTTTAAAAAGAATCTAAACTGCGTTCACAGCTTCTTGATATGGTCGCCACACTCGGGAATGGAATTGGCCAAAATCCGAGAAAATAAACTGTGTTTTTTCATGCCAATGGGTAGGATCAATCGTTAGGATTAACTCTCTCTAACAAACTCGCTAATTTAAAAAAAAATATACCGTCTTCAAAAAAATTATAATGTAACATTATCTATATACTGGTTACCAATTTTGGGTTCAGTGTCTAAATAATTAATTTGATTTGTTAATAAAAAATAAATTTTATTACTTGGACGACATGCTTATTTTATTTACTTTAGTGTAATAAGCTACAATCTGATTATGAAATAAAAAATATTTTAACAAAAAATTAAACCGCCTTCAAAAACCACTCAAAATCAAAAAATAATTTCACATAACAAATATATATTCGATACCAATTTTGGAGTCGGTGCCTAATTAAAATTGCTAGTTAGCTATATTTGTTGCATAGTCCATCTATGAGCTAAATTTTGCGTGTACTACAACATACACAGTGAAAGGTGTAATACCAAGCACATGTATGGTGTTACATCTTTTTATTTCCTCTTTTTTCGAGGCAGGGAGTGTAATACACCCACATTTGACCACATATATGTAACAGGGGAAGAATTTGGGTAGTGTACAGTTCACAAATTTAAATATTTCCTTAATAGCTTCCATTTGCTGTGCTGCGACGATGTGTTTATCTCCGGTGACGATCTGACTTGCTGACTTTGTACGCTGACAGCACATTGTTTTTGTATATTCGTTAATGTATTTATCTAGCTTAACTAGCAATTTTAATTAGGCACCGACTCCAAAATTGGTATCCAATATATACCTGTTATGTGAAACTATTTTGTGGTTTTGAGTGGTTTTTGAAGGCGGTTTAAATTTTTTGTTCAAATTATCTTTATTTTTTGCTTTTTTGTGTTAGTAAAAAATAGACCGTCTCAATGGCATAGTTGTCTTTCGCTCACGATACGACTATCGCGCTGAGAAGTTACACCTCTGAGTACCACTGAAAAGGGGAAAAGGTGTAATGCTATATATATCGACGCTGGAAAGCATAAACGCTGTAACCCTTGAAATATCGAAAATACGTTTTTTACACCGTTGGAATCAGGAAATTTTTCTGCGTCGAATGAACCCATGCTCGTTGCTCTAGGATGAAAAATTTTGGTGATTTTTTTACATATCTCAGATTTTATATTGCTGTAACCCACCGATAAACTAGTGTTTTTTGTAGTAAAGGTACTTACACCATTTGATCGGTTGTAATCTAAAGTGTGACCATGGTTACTACGTTAATACGGGACAATATTTTTAGACACACTCAGGTTACAACGTTTATACGGTATGTAAATAATATACACTCTAAGGGTTACAACGTTTACATGGTATGTGACATGAGGAGATTACTAATTTAAATCCTTTTACATCGTTTGAAAATACGATCCGTACCGTATCGATCATTTGAAAATCTTTGAATTACTGCGTTAATACAGTCGCGTGGCACCTTTTTGCAGCCGACGAAACGTCTTAGTCGCTTCGTGTCGTGCAGTGTTGTGTTTGCTGTAAGTTGGAGCTTTCCGCCAATTGGGCGTTCTTTTTAAAGATAAGTTTTTAATTACATTCATATTTTTTATTGATTATACACTAATTAACCATTGTCCAATGTTTCCTTTTATTATGATTTACTGTAATAGGTAAATTATAACCTAACTACTATCGTTATGTAAAATGTAGGAGCAATATTAATTTTAGTAATACAATTTTGAAGCATTTCTTGAGATCTTGAATATCTCTTAATTGACATCGACTAAAATTTTGTAATTTTGATAAGCAAAAGCAGTAGATAAAATAAGTCTGTGAGTTATAATAAAAACGTCCTGAGATTTTTTTTTTCATTTTAAGAATAAATGTTAAAATTACTTAATTAAATAATATATTTAGTAATTTGATTTCAGATGTCGTTTGAACGTCGTATATGGCGAAAATATTTAATATTAGAGTGTAATTCCATCTCAAATAATGATGTTATGACAGATGAAACTGAAAATTATAATAATAAAAAAATAACGATTCTCAGTGAAAAAATCTATAAAGAAATAAACGGAAAATTGATAGAAATTCTTAATACTAGGTTTTGACATGAGAAATTGGCATTGTGTATGGGAAAAATACATACTGGATTTTTTTAAAAATATAATTGATTAATCAAAGTATGTGCCATTGTTATCTATGCATTTTTACTATTTGTAGGGAGTTCATTGATCTCTTAACTAAAAAAAACATGGGGGCGAGAATCAATAAACTTTCTGGAGGCGGTTTGGAATGCCACATCGGAGTCGAATTTTTTTCTTGTAAAAGTTATTGAATTTACTGAAAAAATGGTAATTGTTGGAGCAAGGTCCGGAGAGTACGGCGGATGTCGCAGACATTTAAATTGCAACTCCTCTAGTTTAGTGGCTGTCTGTTGTGCAGTGTGTGGTCTAGCCTTGTCCTGAAGCAGCAGTGGCCTACAGCGATTGACCAGCCTCCTTTTGGCAGCTAGTTTGCCCATCAGGGTTTGCAGTTACTGATAATAGATATCTGCCATAATCGTTTGGCCAGATTTTAGAAAGCGTTAGTGAACGACACCAGCACTAGTCCACCAAATACTCAAAACTAATCTTCTTTGAATCAATTTTCGCTTGGGGCAGGATTTGGATGGTTCTCTAGGATCCAGCCATTGTGAAGAACTTTTCATTACAGGTAATCATTCGATTACAAATCCTATAATGATAGTGTCGGTTGAGCATTCGACGCGATTTTGCTGGTTTGATTCACTCAATCTATGAGGTACCTTTCAAGCTATTTTGCTTTCCTGATTTGCTTCAAAAGGATTAAAGTACTTTTATCGCTCACACCTAACCCTGCAGCTAACTCTAAAGTGGTTTGCGATGGATCCGCTTCCATAATAACTTTTAATTTCTCAGTATTTACTTTCGTTTCCAGCCGTCCATGGGGCTTATTCTGAAGGTCGAAATTTCCAAAATGAAAACGTTGGAACCAAAAAGGTACCGTGTTTTCTTTAACGACACCAGCTCCATACTCATCGTCAATACCTTATAATAACAATAATGTTTCTGAAGAAACAAAAGATCCTCAATAATCGAACGTACTATGATAAGGAAATATTGACCAAAGTTAATTTTCTCTATAATATTTAATTGAAGAAAACAATTATTATTACCTATTTATTTATTGTATTTGTTTCATTTATTTTATAAATTGTATTTATATTATTTGTTTTATTTAATTATTAATATTGCTTAAATAGCTTTTAAAGCTAGTTGTTATGATTCGATTATGATTTTTTTTAAGAATTTCATTTTTAGGTTATTTCTTCGAAGATTCCAAAGCAAAAGAAGCTGATTCCGAAGAACGCTGTTCAAAAGGAATAAAGATGTTCATAAGATTAATGAGAAAGAAAAAGTCTATAATATAGTAGAGTTAAAAATCAATGAGAGGTTGAATCATAAAAGTAAAGGATTACTCATTTTTATATTTTTAGATTGTTTTTATTGCTTACCATTTAATGTAAGAGATTTCTACAACGGAATATACAGTAGAGTAATAAAAGTTAATTTAATATAATAATTTTGTAGTCAAAAGAGAGTTCCTAATAAAAATATTAGTTTTTAACTTTTTTAAAAAATCTTTTATTTCAACTTCTACCATAGTTACAGCATTTTATTGACGTTTAAGTATAGTCTGTTCCATTGCTTACAGCATTTTAAAATAGAGAGTATGCTAATTACAACGTTTATGCTTTCCCAAAAAACGTGACAAAATGAATCTTTCATACTTTGTCTAATATGGTTACAGCGTTTTCTAGGTCTCAAAAAAAAGTTCTATTTGCTGTAACCCATATTAAATCTTGTCCAGGTAACTTTAGATAAAATAGCTAATGACCATATTATAGCTAAGCACAAACTGCACAACTTTGCTAAAAACCGCAAGCTTGTAGGTGTAACGGCTCACGAGTTATGATTTTTTTTCTAAAATTTCAAAAGTTTTTTGGCTCTGGTGTAAAGTTCATACTTTCAGGGTTACAGCGTTTATGCTTTCTAGCGTCGATATGTATGTAAGAAGTAGATTCAAGCAAACTTAACGCAAAAACACAACTGATATTATTTGGCTCACAGTACAACTATCGCGCTGTGCGGTTACACCTCTGCCTACCCCTGAAAAGGGGAAAAGGTGTGATGCTATATATATGTATGTAAGAAGTAGATTCAAGCAAACCTAACGCAAAAACACAACTGATATATTTGGCTCACAGTACAACTATCGCGCTGTGGTGTAACACCTCTGCCTACCCCTAAAAAGGGTGAAAGGTGTGATGCTATGTATATATATGTAAGAAGTAGATTCAAGCAAACCTAATGCAAAAACACGACTGATATATTTCGATCATACTATAACTATTGCGTTGTCGTGTTACATCTCTGCCTACCCCTAAAAAGGGGAAAAGGTGTGATGCTATATACATATATGTATGTATGTAAAAAGTGGAGTCAACTAAACCCAACGCAAAAACATAACTAATGTGTTTCGCACGCAGTACGACTATCGCGATGAAATTATACGCCTCTGCCTACCCCTGAAAAGGGGAAAAGGTGTGATGCTATGTATATATATGTAAGAAGTAGATTCAAGCAAACCTAATGCAAAAACACGACTGATATATTTCGATCATACTATAACTATTGCGTTGTCGTGTTACATCTCTGCCTACCCTAAAAAGGGAAAAGGTGTGATGCTATATACATATATGTATGTATGTAAGTAGAGTCAATTAAACCCAACCCAAAAACACAACTGATATGTTTCACACACAGTACGACTATCGCGATGAAATGTTACGCCTCTGCCTACCCCTGGCACGGGGAAAGATGTTGTGCTATATGTATAACTATATGAGAAGCACAGTCAACCAAACTCAATGCAAAACATAACTAAATACGTTACAGGAAGCTAAATTCGCGATTTCGTTTTCTTGGACGACATAATTATTCTAGTTTTTTAATTTTAAAACCAAACTACCGAAGCGATCTTGAAAAAATTTATGGGACCAATCTGGAGAAATTCTTTCGAATAAAAAAAGAATTTTCCAAATCGATTCATAAATGAGCGAGTTCTGAGGTAACAAACATACAAAAAAAAAATGACGTCGAATTGAGAACCTCCTCCTTTTTAACCGACGTCAAAAAAAGGAGGTGGTTATTATTCGAAGTGAATATTTTTTTTGTATGTTACCTCAGAATTCGCTCATTTATGAACCAATT
Source organism: Manduca sexta (assembly GCF_014839805.1). NCBI lineage: Eukaryota > Metazoa > Arthropoda > Insecta > Lepidoptera > Sphingidae > Manduca > Manduca sexta. The sequence continues at coordinate 16,390,091 of NC_051138.1, forward strand.
TGGAAAATTATTTTATTATTCAAAAAAATTTCTCTCCGTTGATCCCATATTCAACGCTTCAGTAGTTGGTTTAAACAAAAAAACTGGAAACAATTATGTCGTCAAGTTTGAAATGCGAACTACAGCCAACTGTTTTGCGCCAGAGGTACTCACATGCCTGCATATAGCATGGCATCTTCCCGTGTCGAAGCCCAGATAGCACGATAGTCGTACTGCGTGTAGCACATTAGTTGTGTTTTTGCGTTGGATACAGTTGACTCTGCTTCTACATACATACATATATATATAGCATCACACCTTTTCCCCCGCCAGTACTCAGAGGTGTAACTTCTCAGCGCGATAGTCGTATCGCGAGCGAAACACGACTACGCCATCGAGACGGTCTATTTTTTACTAACATAAAAAAGCATAAAATAAAAATAATTTTAACAAAAAATTAAACCGCCTTCTAAAACCACTCAAAACCAAAAAATAATTTATCATTTAACAGGTAGATATTGGATATCAATTTTGGAGTCGGTGCCTAATTAAAATTGATAGTTAAGTTAGATAAATACATTAATGAATATACGAAAACAATGTGCTGCCAGGGTACAAAGTCAGCAAGTCAGATCGTCACCGGAGATCAACACACCGCCGCAGCACAGCAAATGGAAGCTATTAACGATATATTTAAATTTTTGAACTGTACACTACCCAAATTCTTCCCCTGTTACATATATGTGGTCAAATGTGGGTGTATTACACTCCCTGTCCCGAAAAAAGAGGAAAGAAAAAGATGAAACACCATACATGTGCTTGGTATTACACCTTTCCCTGTGTATGTTTATTAGTAGTAAAAGCAAACCTACTCGTTTAAATTGATTTGAAAGAAATTTAGCTCATAGATGGACTTTGTAACAAGTATAGCTTAACTAGCAATTATAATTAGGCACAGACTCCAAAATTGGTATCCAATATATACCTGTTATGTGAAATTATTTTTTGGTTTTGAGTGGTTTAAGAAGGCGGTTTAATTTTGTGTCAAAATTATTTTTATTTAATTCATAAAAATAAGTAAGTACCGTCGATGAGCAGTCACACTGATTTGTAAAATCACTGCTGTCATTATAGTTTACTTCTTGAGAGACC
>NC_051138.1:16391721-16504917 GCF_014839805.1 Manduca sexta
CAGTCGCAGCTCAGTGTCAGGAAGTTAGCGGTGTGATACCCCGTTGTATGTTTAGAAAGCACGTAAAAATATGTATGAAATTGGTATACCTTTAAATAAATAAAAAAAAGTAGTAAAATAGTAGCTTAACATATTCAAATTAAAAAGTTTCGTTTAGACTTTGATAGCTCATTTTAGACGGAGGCTATAAGCTCTATAACATTACGGTATGACCGAGCGGAGCTACAATGAAAAATGTTGCAAAAACGGGGAAAATCATTCCTTTGAGAGCTTCAGTTGCGTGCACTACGTAAACGGTTAAAGTTTCGCAACAATCATGTATGAGAGGATTGTTCCTCTTAAAATGTTCTAAAAAATATATTTGAAAACAGTCTCTCGCCGCATCAGTCTGCTTGTCGGATCGCGATAAACTTTAAAAGTACCCAACGGATCTAAATAAAATTTGGTATGGAGATAGTTCGAGATCCTGAAAGAACATAGTCTACTTTCTGTCCCGGAAAATAGATAGCGAGACTTTTATCCCGGAAAATCTTGGTCACGTGGACTGAGCCGCGAGCTAAAGCTAGTGTTGGATAAAGAAATAAGAATACTTCGTTTGAAGTTAATGCATAAAACTGTTTTAAAGTCTTGAATTTGTTTAGCTTCTTTTGTGGTTTACTGTACTTATGTATGAATTGGCAGAAAGATCGTGGGAGGCCTTTGGGCATCATTGAAAAATGTAGAAGGATGATATAATGATTTCAAGGCTACTGGTGGTGGTACTGCATTATAGGTAATATGTAGTAAGTACACATACTCTGTGAATGTACATTTTATTTTATACGTTGGAGAAAAGGACAATCCCCATCTGTGTATAGAAGTCCGACACGCACAATTTAATTTCGTATGGTAGTGAAAATAGCACGCGAAAGAGAAGGAATAAGTATAATAATATTTTCATCTTTATTTTGAGGTTAGTTCGGAGTTAGGACACGCCATGTGCTTATTGCCGCCAACAACAAGTACTGTCACCAGAGTGCTGTACTGTCAGCGGTGCCTCGCAGGACCTTTTCTTACGTTCTTACCGACGAAACTGTTAAAACAGGGGAATGTTTTTTTACTCTGCCCGGGGCCTCGCGTCTGTTTCTTTTTGCTTTCGCCTGGTGTCTCGCGTTGTTTAGGGCCGCCACTGACTGTCATTTGCAGTGTAACTTCTTACTACACAGAAAGTGCACAACAGATTATACATACTATATCTACCGTGTACTTTTACAAAAAGGAAGGATCTTCAACCCGCGTCCTTTATTTGTCGTCGGAGGATGTAGGTCATCTCTGGGGATTGGGGATATAATTATAATATATCTCTATAGATGATTATCGATCAGTAGAATTAAAAATAAAAATAGCTGTTATAATATCTTATTAATTATAAATATATGTGTATAATACTATGTTATTAGAATATTATGGCGAATATTGGACACGAACACGGTATCATTATAATATAAAACTATATTTCATCCCAATATACTTAATATCATACAGGCAAGTGCATTAAATATTGCTCTCGTATTTAATTACTTAATTTTGTTAATATTTGGACGAACCCAAACAAAACATAACTAATATAATATGTTCAGGAAAATTCTGTCAAAATCAGTAAATACCTCTAGGTATATTTCAAAAATATTGATCACTTATCGTAATGTCTATAAGTACTTACTTATTGACAGGATTGCCGCAATCAACCACAATATTCTGAATGGACCAAATAAAATAAAGTGTTTTTATATTTGAAAAAATAAACTGCGAAACGGATTGCTGTCAAATGAATGGCAGTGGTTTCTATAAATATTTCGTAAATTATGAATAATATCACCCTACACGCGCTTTAAGTAGTGAAATGGATTTGGTCATTTTCCTTTACCATTTTTAAACATTTTGGAGAACTATTAAGTACCGTATTATGACGGTGTCATTACTGCTAAGTCCTTGCGGTGGATGGAGAGATCAGCGGCGAGCAGCAATCAGTATCGTGTGTCTGCGGCTTCACGCCAGGCTATTAGCAGCAACAGTATCCGGGTGGCGGGTCGCAGGTGACGCGCCGCTAACTAATTGTACCTCGCCAATTAATACTAGTTGTTCAAGTGGGCCAATTGGTAGTAACGCGTGCGCAGGACTGACATCCGTGATCCGGTGCGCACATGCGAGCCTCATCACTAATCACTAATGGTGCTTTACTGCATAGCGTCGCGTCGGCGGGGCGTGTGGACCCGAAACTTTGCGGAAACAGCACGCGCTCAGCGCAGTTAGTGTGAGACTGCCTGTAGTGGGATGTACAATAATAAAAATTCAAATTTAAATAAATATAAATTGAAAGTAAACGACTCTATTACATGTAAGTACAATTCCTAGTACTTACTTAACTAAATAAAGAAATTTATAACAATTATATTATGTATTTGCTCGATTTAATTATCATTTTAGTGTCATTCAGTAATAGATAAATAAAATTTAAAGGTCTGTTTTTAATATCAAAGTGTAAGGTCCCCTCAACACATTTATTATGGCATTTTGAGGATGGGTTTAGCCAAAAGGCTCAGTACCTACACAGTTGTTACAAAAATGCACCGCATAATAAAAGAAGTAACAACATCGCCTAATGCAGGAAAAAAATGCACCGTCCAATATTTTCATGACACGATTGTAAGTGGCCCTGTCTGTGTATAGGTTGTCTTATATATTATATATCATAAAAAATCGGATCAGCGATTTGTTACACTGGGCTGCGTCTCCTCCACGTCAGTATTTAATTAAACTTTACAATGCTCCTACAGAGGCACAGTCTGTTAAGAAGCTCGTACACGGGAGTGGTTTGAGCTGGTTTGTGTTTTAGTAATAATTGATATATTATCTAATGTCGCATACATATATGATACAGTTGCGAGTAATACGAGAACAGCTACCAGGGCGCCGCACCGCCGAGGGCAGGCGCGTCGACGGGCACGAGGCGACACACGCCACGCACCGCGCAGCCGCCGACCGGCCGATAAACGACCAACTGACTCACATCATACACAGATTTTTATTAAAATAAACGCCTCCCATCAATATGATGGAAACGCAAGCGTGTTATATCAGTATCTTCGCTTAATGTCACGCCCGCGTGTCGGAAGTGGTAGCCGTTAGGGTGCAACACTTTACTCGCGGCGTGTACGGATGTGTGTGAATAATGGCTAGATGAATATAGTTAGTAGTTGCAAGTTGCAGCGTGCGGCGTGCCGGGTCATGCAGCCGGCGAGGTCGGCAGTGCGCGGCCGCAGAGGTGACCGCGTGGAGCAAAAACTACGCGCTCATGTATTTGTTCCACGTACTACCTAGTGCCTACCTACCGACCACTACCTGCTGCAATTAGCCTGTGTATATTCGTGCGTCGGTTACTTTTTTTCTAGTAAGTAAGTATAATTAAATATATTTTTTATGTTTTTTATTGTAAATATCGTATGACGTTAGCCCGACCTACAAGGTCAATATAAACCTGACCATTAATTCATACTGGTCTCTGTCGGTGAAAACGTCGCCTGCCGCAGGGGTTGTTTAAATGTACTCTAAGAAACGCACCAATTAACTACAAAAGGTACTCAGCTAGTTGTCGTCAAGTTGAATTTTCTAATGTTAGTTGTATTTCTAACAGTAGTTGTGGCTCACGGCTTCGCCCGAGTGAAAAGCCTTTCCCGCTACAAATGTCCCTAAATCACTGTAGCTATCTATAACGCCATCTATACGACTCCAGCACCATCTATTTATTAAATCAGATAAAAAACTTCAAAAATTTGTCACCCATAGATTTATATTCGCAAAATACTCAACGATATTGATAATAATCATAATAAATGATCAGCATCGTGAAAACTAAGAATATATTAATAGATTTTATTAAATAAACAAATTTATTCAATATTCCTGAGATTAGCGCGTTCAAATAAATAAAAATATTTGAAGGTATAAACACATACTTATATCGCCACATTAACTGAATGAAGTGGACAGTGGTAATCGCATATTATTAAAAATAAATCTTTATTTCGTTAATTTTAAGCTTTATACAATTAATAATTCAATTAATTTAAAGTGACAATGCTTCTTGAAGTTTGTAAAACTCATAAGCATTATAATATACTGTTCAAAACAATTAGAGAAACAAGATTTTAGGCCTTTCTATTGTTTAACCTACAGTTAGGATTCAAGTAAATTTTATGTAAATGTTTTGTGGCTATCCTTTTAATTTATTTTTACTATAATCGCTTTATTCGATTAGTGTGGTGATAATATGTTATAATACAACGTATTTACAATTTAAAACTTATTAATTTTATTTCATGATTCCTTGATTTTCTTAGTAAGACGCATCAATTTTTTGATTGGCCTTACAAGAGATAATTGTTTTTTTCTAGCATCATTACATATATTTTAACTAAAATAGACATAACCTAATGTTTTTTTCTTTACTACCAAATCCCTATCAACTCAGAATTAAAAATATAAAAGAATTTCTTGTGAGCACGTATTATAATTTAAACGCGATTGAAGTCAACAACACAAGGGACCACATTCAAAACAAAATGTTGAGCGACTCGTCCCGCGTTTTCGGTTTTTAGTTCGATGGGTGTATTTTATAAAAGTTTTGTAGGAATTTCTCATCGCATAGTAATTACTACCACCTTTCAATAGTTGGAGTTACAAAGAGCAGGGTCTTTCATGGTACATCCACCTCGGTTATGCCCACCGAACACATGTTTTAAATGTTCATTGTACATCATATAATACATACGCTCCTTTATCCCTTGAAGGGTTAGGCACGGGGTCAATTACAGCGCACTTGCACTTCGCTACAGCATGGAGGATTAAACTCTCCTAGGCGATGGAGGGCGAGCTCATAGCCGCGATACATCAAAACACTGTTTCATATTAAAAAATAATAAATAAAGATAATTTATATGTTGGAAACTTTTTTTGCTATTATGTGTCGTTTAATTTGATTTTTTTGTTGTATTACATATTATCCTGGTTTTTTCCTTTACTACAATAAAATCATTCTAAACGCTAATTAAACTATGTTGCGGTAATAGATAACAATATAAATATGCGATGCAGGGGCTAGCGACAGTCGCCTATTTAATTGATATGTTGACCAGAAATGTATAGACCTGTTCGCATTTAGTGATTACTACTAAAAATTTAATTATAAGTAAAACCGCAATCTCTGAATGTTGTTGAATACCAGTGAAGCAATTTGTTTTCTGAAACAATGACTGCGGTCAGTAGGTCAAGAGGTTTTGTAACGGGCAATGTAACAAAACGGTAATTACTTTTAAAATTCTTCCACTTGCGCGCCGCACTATTGTTGTTTGTGTACAACGTGTGCCGACAGCCGAGTGTCGTATGTCGGTGTATCGGAGTAATGTACTGTGCGCCAACAGCAATGAACCGGCGCGGGCCTGAGCGACGAACCCGACCGGCGGCCTTGAGCCACTTCATACTTAAATATTATGCACTACTGGCTTCTACCCGCGGTGTCACCCTACTTAACATTATATCTATTTTAATGCAGTCTTACTATTAGAATCTCAATTGGTTGCTCCCAGGTCCTGGTGAAATGCATGGGACAATCAATAAAATAGAAACAGATTATTAGTTTAAGATTATTATTTGAGTATAATTAACTTGCATTCCAGTAGACGAGCAAGTGAATGTTCAGGTGGGGTATGAGCGGCGCGATGTGGATCTGTCGACACGTCTCCCACCTGCTCGCTTGCCAACTAAGAAAAAATATATAATGCTACGTTGGAGTTTTGAGAAAATAATATGGATGCACTACTAAATATTAAGTAAGTGCCATCAAGATTAATTTGGTAAACTTATTCTTTATTCCTTATATTTTGCCTTAGGGATTGATTTAAATGTGTATTCCACATGTCCTATTTAAGGGCAATCGTGCAAGAAAATAATACAAACGGATTTAATTTCGTGTACTAAAGTATATTATGGATAGCACGAAATGTGAAAATCATTGCTGACTCTTATGTTAATTGTGCATGTGGGCGTATACGCAGTAGTGCCATCTGTGATAAGCAGTAAGAACTAAAACTATAGCCTCTCGGCGACGCACTTCTGCTAGAGTAGTACAGGTGTCGCTCCACCTCGATTTCAATATTATACTGTACGATATAATTAGTTCTAAGAACTTCACATAGATGTCGCCAATTAATTATAAGTATAACAATAAGCGAAAGTATTTCTTTTTACGAACCGTAATTATTATCTGGCATTTGAATAATTAATAAGTGTTTTATGACTTGTATAAGTTTGAAAACAGTTTAGTGCAGCAATTTATATTAAAAAATTAAACTACCTTTAGAGACCACTCATAAGAAAAAAAATTGCAGTACCTATATACTCTTGGAATCAGTGCTTAATTGAAATTTAATATTTTTTTTATATAATTATACATGTATTTATTTAGCTCAGCAGCTATTTTAATTTATTACAATTAAACCGCCTTCAAAAACCACTAAAAACTAAAAAAATAATTTAACATGACAGATATATATTTACTTATATACTGGTTACCAATTTTGGAGTCGGTAACTAATTAAAATTAAAAACTATCATCATAATTTTGTTAATTTATTTTTCTTACTTCTAGTTAAATTTTATTTTTGATTTGTCATCGACTCCAAAGTTGGTAACCATTATAAGTAATGTAAAATTATGTTATAATTTTTAGTGGCTTTTGAAGGCGGTTTAATTTTTTTGTTCAAATTATCTTTATTTTTTGCTTTTTTGTGTTAGTAAAAAATAGACCGTCTCAATGGCATAGTTGTGTTTCGCTCACGATACGACTATCGCGCTGAGAAGTTACACCTCTGAGTACCACTGAAAAAGGGAAAAGGTGTAATGCTATATATTATGTATGTAAGAAGTAGATTCAAGCAAACCCAACGCAAAAACACAACTGATATTATTTGGCTCACAGTACAACTATCGCGCTGTGCGGTTACACCTCTGCCTACCCCTGAAAAGGGGAAAAGGTGTGATGCTATATATATGTATGTAAGAAGTAGATTCAAGCAAACCTAACGCAAAAACACAACTGATATATTTGGCTCACAGTACAACTATCGCGCTGTGGTGTAACACCTCTGCCTACCCCTAAAAAGGGTGAAAGGTGTGATGCTATATATATGTATGTATGTAAAAAGTGGAGTCAACTAAACCCAACGCAAAAACATAACTAATGTGTTTGGCACGCAGTATGACTATCGCGATGAAATTATACGCCTCTGCCTACCCCTGAAAAGGGGAAAAGGTGTGATGCTATGTATATGTATGTAAGAAGTAGATTCAAGCAAACCTAACGCAAAAACACGACTGATATATTTCGATCATACTATAACTATTGCGTTGTCGTGTTACATCTCTGCCTACCCCTAAAAAGGGGAAAAGGTGTGATGCTATGTACATATATGTATGTATGTAAGAAGTAGAGTCAATTAAACCCAACCCAAAAACACAACTGATATGTTTCACACACAGTACGACTATCGCGATGAAATGTTACGCCTCTGCCTACCCCTGGCACGGGGAAAAGATGTTGTGCTATATGTATAACTATATGAGAAGCACAGTCATCCAAACTCAATGCAAAAACATAACTAAATACGTTACAGGAAAGCTAAATTCGCGATTTCGTTTTCTTGGACGACATAATTATTCTAGTTTTTTTAATTTTAAAACCAAACTACCGAAGCGATCTTGAAAAAAAAATTATGGGGCCAATCTGGAGAGAAATTCTTTCGAATAAAAAAAGAATTTTCTAAATCGGTTCATAAATGAGCGAGTTCTGAGGTAACAAACATACAAAAAAAAATCACGTCGAATTGAGAACCTCCTCCTTTTTAACCGACGTAAAAAAAAGGAGGTTGTTATTATTCTCTACTTCTTACATACATACATACATAATATATATAGCATCACACCTTTTCCCCTTTTCAGTAGTACTCAGAGGTGTAACTCCTCAGCGCGATAGTCGTATCGCGAGCGAAACACAACTACGCCATCGAGACGGTCTATTTTTTACTAACATAAAAAAGCATAAAATAAAAATAATTTTAACAAAAAATTAAACCGCCTTCAAAAACCACTCAAAACCAAAAAATAATTTCACATAACAAGTATATATTGGATACCAATTTTGGAGTCGGTGCCTAATTAAAATTGCTAGTTAAGGTAGATAAATACATTAACGAATATACGAAAACAATGCGCTGCCAGCGTACAAAGTCAGCAAGTCAGATCGTCACCGGAGATAAACACATCGCCGCAGCAAATAGAAGCTATTAAAGAAATATTTAAATTTGTGAACTGTACACTACCCATATTCTTCCCCTGTTACATATATGTGGCCAAATGTGGGTGTATTACACTCCCTGCCCCGAAAAAAGAGGAAAGAAAAAGATGAAACACCATACATGTGCTTGGTATTACACCTTTCCCTGTGTATGTTTATTAGTAGTAAAAGCAAACCTACTCGTTTTAATTGATTTGAAAGAAATTTAGCTCATAGATGGACTTTGTAACAAGTATAGCTTAACTAGCAATTATAATTAGGCACAGACTCCAAAATTGGTATCCAATATATACCTGTTATGTGAAATTATTTTTTGGTTTTGAGTGGTTTAAGAAGGCGGTTTAATTTTGTGTCAAAATTATTTTTATTTGAGGTCACTTAAAAATAAGTAAGTACCGTCGATGAGCAGTCACACTGATTTGTAAAATCACTGCTGTCATTATAGTTTACTTCTTGAGAGACCTCGATATTACGTTTGATTCCAATTTACTGTTTGACGAACATATTTCTAACATAGTAATAAAAGCCTTAAGGGTTTTGGGGTTCGTCTAGTATAGAAACATTAAAACTGTCAAAATTCTATATTGTACGTATGTCCGCAGTCACCTTGAATATTCTTCTCAGGTTTGAAACCCAATTTACAATAATATGTATATTGATAGAATTGAAAACATACAGCGAACGTTTTTAAGGTACGTCCAATTGAAATCTAATATTTCCCTACCAAATTATACTGCACGCTGTAAAAAATTTCACATGCTCCCACTACACGAAAGAAGGCGCATAGCTGATTTGGTCTGTTTTTTTAACATTGCTCATGGTGCGGTCGACTGTCCGGAGTTATTGAATAGGATAGGGCTTCGTACATATTCCTCTTACTTAAGAAAACCACTTTGTTACATGTCCCTAATGTAACCTCAAAATACCATCAGAACTCTTTTTTAATACGAGCCATTAGATCCTTTAAAGTTTAATACATTGGCGTTTAATTTGAATTTGGACCTATTTTACACTAGCATTCCTGAACTTAAAAAGATAACGAGTAAATCTTTTTTTAATCTATAATGTATCTTATACGTGAGTAGCTCTAGATGTCTTATTTTGTGTTCCTTACTGTCAGCTGTTCATCCATTAATTGTACTGTACCTATATGTGAAAACTTGTAATTAGCCATCTGTTCTTTCCTTCATATATTAAAGTGTCAATTTTAGCTGTAAGTTTTCCTTGATAACAATAAATAAATAAATATCAGTGCCTATATAATATTGTGTCGGGTGCCCTTTCGCCTCTGGTATTTCGTTGGAGATTATGTTTTAAATGATTCCTCTTAAAAAAGATACACTTACAGAATATGCTACCGTTGATTATATATTAATAATATTAGCCGATAAAAAATAAATAAGTAATATAGTAATGAGAGAATAAATACATTTTTTATTTTACTTAAATTCATCACTGGAGTCAATTATTGTTCTCATTGTGCAGTGAAGGCCGTAAGGAGCCGTGAACAGACAGGCTGTGGGTTTGATATCCGGCCGGGCAGCAGTTTATATTCGTATTTCTAATATGATGTGCCCGCGTTTGGGCCAAACCCTTTTCTGAATTAAATAGAATTATTTTGCAATTTGGTCATGCAAAAAAATCTAAGTAAATTATAGGTTGGGAAAGTTTCTTTTTTATCTACTCTGTGACGCTTGTGTCGGCTGTGTGCTGCCTCCTACACCGGGTGCGTGCACGGCGCGACTCCGGCACGGCGCGACTCAGACACGGCGCGACTCCGGCACGGCGCGACTCCGACACGGCGCGACTCCGACATGCGGAGCCGAGCTGCGGGAGGCGCGCAGGAAACCAATGAAACACCTTGCTGATGTCTATCAACTTTTATTATAACATACAGATACTTTTCTACACATCCACCTTACATACATATGTACGCGTCGAGCGCTAACTGATATGAGCTCTGTACAGGGGGGCGGTGCGCGCGGGGCGGGGAGGGGCCCGCCGCGACCCCCGCGACCCCCGTGACCCCCGCGACCCCCCGCGCCCCGCGCGCGCCGCCGCCTCGCCGCCCGCCTCGGGGACATAAATAAAATTCACATATTAATATTATTATGATAAACCTAATGCTAAAGTGTTCGGGCCGCGGCCCGCATGTACACGTATATACACGGCGCCGGGACGGACCCGGCCTATTTACATCTGGATATGTGTGCAGGCGACGCGGCGCGGCCGTCAGTCGCGCGGCGGCGCGCGGGCCAGCAGCGCCAGCGGCTGCAGCGCGTGCGCGTGCGTGTGGGCGTGCGGGTGCGCGTGCGCGTGCGCGTGCAGCGCGTGCGACTGCGCGTGCGCGAGCGCCGGCAGCAGCGCGCCCGCCACCCCCGCCACCCCCGCCGCCCCGGCCGCCCCCGCGCCGCCCGCGCAGCCCGCCATGCCCTCGCCCGCCGGCGGGTTGATCCGCTTCTCCTGCGCAACGCAAACGTCTCAGTGGCAGTGGTTCCGGTCAGTGGAGGAATGAGGGGTAAGGGGCGACGGCCGCCCGGCTCACCTTCTGTCGCCTGTTGCAGAACCACACGCGCACGACCTCCTTCTCCATGCAGAGCGAGTCGGCGAGCGCGGCGATCTCCTCGCTGGTGGGCTTGGGGTTGTGCAGGAAGGCCTTCTCGAGGGCGACGCGCACGCCCGACTCGATGGAGGTGCGCTTCTTGCGGCGGCGGCCGACCGCCTCGGCGAGCCCCGCGCCGAGCCCCGCACCGCCGCCGCCGCCGCCGCCGCCGCCCGCCAGCGACGAGTCGGCGTCCTCCAGCCACTTCTGCAGCAGCGGCTTCAGCTTGCACATGTTCTTGAAGCTCAGGTTGAGCGCTTCGAAGCGCGAGATCGTCGTCTGTGAGAAGTCGTTGCCGTACAGCTTGCCCATGGCGAGGCCGACGTCACCCTGTGTGAACCCTGCGAAATGCGAATCGTCGGGTGAGCACCGAGGGGCCTGGGAAGCTACCGGTCGCGGTCGAATGTGCCGCTTCAGGTCGACTCACCGAGCTTGATGCGGCGCTGCTTGAAGGTCTTGGCGAAGTGTTCGAGCTCCTCGAGGTCGGCGGTGTCGTCGACGGCGGGCTCGAGCGCGCGCGGCTTGTGCGCGTGCGCGTGCAGCGGCGTGTGCGCATGCGCATGCGGCAGCAGCGGCGAGCGCGCGCGCCCCGAGCCCGGCGTGTGCGGCGTCAGGAACGCGCCCGCGCCCGGCGGCGTGCGGCGCGGCGACGGCGAGCGGCCCTCTGCACACACACACAACGGTGACCAACAACCGTCTACACACAGTGCACAATGCTCATCTTTAAGGACATATAGTGTTTTGTTTGCCGTTCATTGACTGGTTTAACCCCGGTTACAAAGTTATAAAATAGTCACCCCGGCCATTCAAGTACACTTAGAGTTGTTACTGAATAAAACTTATTTATATTATTATTATTTGTGTTGTATACAAAAGAGGCTACGGCACGCTACAATATGTTAAAACTGAAAGGTGCACTGTTTGTGGTGGTTGTGACGGCACTCACCTGTGGTGGAGGGCGGCACGGCGCTGGCGCGCGCCTGCAGCTGCTGTAGCTGCTGGGCGGCCGCCTGCGCCACCGCCTGCTGCACCTGACGCAATAACACACAATTGTATGTACTTCATAACAAGCCGAAGACGACGAGCGCTTCGATTAACACAACGTAATCTCACACTGCATCAACTCCTGAGAACCAGGATGAGGCACTACTTGCTAGTGGTACCACTGTACCAGTATACTTAGCACTAATGGCAAATCTACACCTATGTATCGTTGATAAGATTAAGGTGACCTTAATTCACAACAAAATTATCTATTTACAAATAGAATAATTCAATAATATAGATAATTATAATATGACAACGGATTTGTCTGAAAATAGGCTCACCTGTGTGTGCAGCAACAGCGAGTGCGCGCCGTGCTGGGTCAGCAGGAGGTGCTGCAACTGCGCAAGCGCACTACCGGCACCGGCCGCGTTCTGGAACACAACCAAAATGAATAACGTTGTCCTCTCGCTGCCTTACTTTGTAACGTCTTTGAAGAACGTTTTAAAGTAGTTTTAGAATATACTTCCTAGAAATTGGTTTGTCTGTAGTCAGGTAGATAATATAATGTTGGTAGCATTGTGGCGGGTTACTCACGAGGACGGCGGCGGTGGCGGCGGCGGCGCTGGCGGCCGAGTGCGGCGCGTGGTGCGGCGCGGGGTGTGAGGGGTGCGCGGGGTGCGCGGGGTGCGGCAGCGGCGCGGAGGGCGCGCGCGGCGGGGAGGGGGGCCGCTCGTCGCCGCTGATGTCGCCCTCGCCGCTCGCTGAACCATCTGCCAGTACGCATCGCACCACATCAATACAACACTCAGAAAACAACGAACATGTTACTCGACAACTCGGCAATCACCAATAACTATCCACTTTGTTTATTTTTTATATACACGGTCATTTTGACATAGCGTTACTAAATGAAACCACATACTTATATACTTATTTACTTGAATCGTAGATGTACCTAAATAAAATAAGTGTAAGTATTGAACAAAATAAATATTAATAAAAAGTAATTTATATTTATGCGCCTTAATGCCACTACTACTATAAGAGAATTCGTAGTAGGGGCAACATTATATTTTCAGTCAGAAATACACTCACGCAAAAGCCATATTCGCATTATATTAGCAAATGATAAAACAAAAAAGAAAACTAAATCCAGGATTTTAGTTTTTTTGGTGAGGATATATTCGTTATTACTGAATGATTTTTGGCACAATCTCAGCAAAGATGAACGCGAGTATGTGGTTTTATTTAGTAACAATGTCAAATTTACCCTGTATGTATTTTTTTGAACATAAGCAAGTTCCACGCGTAATGCTGTTGATGTATAATGACTTGAAAATAACATTGTGGAAGAAGCGACACAGGCGTGTTAAAATCGGAATCGTAGCATGTGGCGCTCAATAGTCTCTGCCTCATTAATTTCAAAAGCTTCTGAACATTTAAAAAGCGCCGGTAGCCGCCCATAGATAGCCGAACACATTTATGAGAATATAATTAAGATTGAGCTAACTTTTTTAGCTAATTTTACAATCTTTACAATCTTTTTAGCTAACTTTACAATCTGATTCAATACGATCATCTTTTATTTAAATAAACAAACATACAACTATTAAAATAAATACTATCTAAGTTATATATACTATCCAAGTTATATATACACTGAACCCCGACGTAAAATTCCGTCGAACATGTCACATAAATTGGATTAATTTTTTTTACGGAAAAACTATGGCTATGCCTCAGGAGCGGAACTCAACACTTCAGTTTTTATTAGCTGCTAAAAGCCTCAAGGGAATTGGGATTCATCACTAGGCTTTGCGCATGCGAATAAAATAAGAAATGGTAATTGGCAGCACCGCGTCGGGCTGATGTATCTGAACAACACCTGGAGTATTTGAAACACAATGCAGAGCGCCCGATGTAGCCGACATCTTGCGTGAGGCAGTTACCGTAGCTGAGAAGAACATCACCAAACGTATAAAAGTGCTGTCACTTAAAATGTCCGTTAATAGCTCGTGCTATCGGTGTGTAATATGTTACATATTAGTATACGGTAGTTTGATTCGCATCACTTAAAGGCACCATTAGTTGGTGTGGCGTTTATGAATAAGATATGATACAACTTCTGCCACCTATCACATAGTTCACAACAGGACGAGGAAGCCAGTTATTGGATCAATTATCAAATTACTTTCAATTCGCTTGAATAGATGCTTCTTTATTAAGTGACAGTGATTGAATTTAAAGATTGAGAAATATTTGGAAGGACAGAAAATTAACTAAAAATACAAAGGTTTGGCTTAAACATTGCCTAGACGTTCTAATTTTTCTTAATGCTGCGGAAACCTGGGCCTTGAAACAACTAGACCGCAGCAAATTGACGCACTAGAAATGTGTTGAAGATAATATAGACCGCCATACGCACCAATGTGTCTATCCAAAATAAGCTCAATATCAAGACTAGTCTGTCGACGTCAACAGTTTGTTTTAAAGCAATCCGGTCACATCTCCAGAAACGAAGACTCAATGAACAAAGTGATAGTCCAAGGACAGGTAGAAGGAAAAACAACTAGAGGCAAATCCCCTGGTCGCTGGACGGTCTTGATTAAGACGGCAACACAGTCCTCTATGACAGAGTGTACACGCAGCGATACTAACTGACAAAAATGGATAAGCATTAGACCTGCGAACATCGCCGAGCGACTGACCACGCTGATAATCTTCTGTGTATCACCATCGCGACACCCACGACTACTTTGTCAAGAGTTAAGTTAGTTACTAAGAAGAATTAAGTGACCAGTATATCCCAAAGCTAAGTAATATTTTACAACTGAGGGACAGGTAGCACCAACAATTATAAAAGTGATGTGATCTAACTAATGCGACACTTGCCACCTGTACTGTAATCTGCGCCGGCAAGGGAGAGATGAAGACGCACCAAAAACGCAGAGTAAGGGGCGGCGCGTGGCAAGCGTCGCGTGCCAAAGGGTTGAGACGCGGCGCCGCGATAATCTTTCGCGGCGCGTGCGCACTAAGGGGAGGCTGTCATTGTGGCCTGGCACCTTATAATCGCTCTCATTGATCATAGTAAACGACGTAGGAATCGGAACAAACATTACAAATGCCACTGAGAGGCGATGAAGAGACGCATCTTAATGGAAATTAGGCACGATTTTAGACCTTAAATTAATTTAATAATAATTTTGTATTTTATTCTGATTTGCAGTGAAAATATGATTCTTTAATTATCTAAGAAGTTACATGTTACAATATAATATTATGGCCTTAATGTTTTATTTTTTCAATTAACTAATTAAATATCAATATTTCATAATATACAAACTAGAATATTTGTATATTTGTGTTGCTTTTTCAAGTTATTATGCTCGAAAATTTTGTATAATATTCGAACAAAGTAATCCGGAATGCGACTCACCGTGACTGGGCGGCGGGGAAGGGGACTTGATGAGTTCCCCCGACTCTTCTGAAACAATAAACACACGACGTTACAACCGCGGTTTTAATTACGTATAATATTTGTGTTAGTGTGTTATCTGTTAGTAAATGATTGGCGTTGGGATTTTTAAACTATTAGAAATAATGCCGTTTATGATACACCTGTCACGCGAATGTGTCCGCGGCGGCGGATACATAGTTGCCAGATGCGGCACAGGATAATCAACTTTTATACCATTTATTTTACTACACACATAATAAAAACAACCAAAAAACAATATAAAAAGGTATACTAGACTTTAACTTGTAGGATATCCTGGCCGCCGAGTTGTGCCTCTGATAGAAATCTGGGTGGCCGTGGTCTTTTGTAAAGCGAACTTAAAAGTGGACTAATTCACTGCTGTTGTTGATCTTGTAAGTGTTAATTAGGTGTAAAATAGTGGGTGCGCGCGGGAGGAAGCCGCGCATACTCATGTCGCGCTAGGGGATTAGTCGGTCTAATCCTCATCCCGACACGGGCGCGCGAGCACGCCGCGCGCAGGGTCTGTGGCAGGACCGCCGTGAGGAGCGGGCGGGAGCCTCACGAGTTCAGTCTACAGTCGCGCACGCGGCACCGGATTAACTAATTAATCGACACCCTTATTAATAGGATCACAGCGCTAAGCTGATGAAATGAGGTTCGGCTGAATTGGCATACCGACGCAGTTTTATATTACGATGTGGAAGACAGCAGAGAGTTCCAATCGTCGTTCAAGTTGTGTTTAATAAGTAGAGGCAGTGCAAATAAATTCGTGCCGCAAGCTAATCCATGTAAGAAGATGAGCGCTATAATGTGTTCCTGCATAATGCATTCGTAGCTGTGTCTACGGTTGCTACGAATTGGCTACGACCTACACAGCACACCAGTAAATTACTATTAATGTAATAATATTATGAAAAGTTTATTATTACAGCAGAGGTTGCGGGATGTGGAGACGTGCAGTAGTGGCGACCACCTGTGCCTTCATTAATATGTCAAACAGCTTTTAGTGTATTCACTGAAAAGGGTATGTTGCATAAAATACATGGCTCAGGGTTGACACGGATGAATGTATTTTCAAAATAAAAAAAAGGTTATACTTTTTTGTGGCAGATCCCGGGAAGGATTAAGAAATATATTTTTTATTTGCCAGATCCTTAAGTCGCAATTGACGAGATTTATGTAAAAAATATCGCGAGATTGAGTTGTCATATAATTGTATCGTTTTTTGCATGGTCGCGACTGTCTCTGAGCGCAGGTAGTGCTAACGTGTGGCTGTGGGATTTTTCAGACAGGCGTCTGGCTGGATTTTGGCCGGTGCTGGATAATGCGTAGGTAAATATAGTAATATATTCGTGGAAGACATGAATATAATACTACAGAAAAGGAAGCAGAGCACAATTTCTATAACACCAGTGCACCAAAGTTGCGTACATTAACTTGCTATTTTTGTAAGGTTTACACAATAAATTAAAAACTCCCAATACAAACGAACTAACACGATCGCAGTAAATGTTCACAAATGATTTATAAGTAATAAGTGGTTTCAGGAGCGGTGTAGCGGAGTCACTTGGCGCGGTGAGTGATGTGGATATGGTGCGGTGTTCGGTACTCACGGTAGGCTGTGCAGTAGGAGCGCGCGGCGGCGCGCACGCACGCTGATAACACCATGTCTGGGCGCGGATACGTGCGAGTGTGCGCGCGTCGAGCGAGCGTGTGCTGGCGCCAGCGGCGGCGCTGCGAGTGTCACTGGCGCCGAGCGGCGAGCGCGCCGAGCCCGCGCACCGCGCCTCCCCGCACCCCACCACACCCCTCACACTACACACGCACCCCGCTCCCGCACACCATACGCTTCCCCTCACACGCACGCATCAAACATTTTAAACTTTTTTGTACAAATCCGTTTCTTTTCCGCCCTTAGTGAATTTTTTTCGCGCGACCTCGCCATTATTTCGATTACCTGAGATGATTTTTTTCGCGTTCCTCGATCGAGCGCGATGCGCGTTTAAAAGCTGTTTAATTTTTTATAGGAAAGGGGGCGAAGGGTTCGAACAACCGATGCGCAAATTCCGATATCGGGTAGAATTGGAAAAAAAAACAACAACGGTCGGGAGCTCGCGCCGATTCTCGTTAGAGAGTTATTATCATCGAATAAACATGAACGTGCTAGATCAGAGGCATCCACTCCGACTCTGTATGTGCTGTTTCTGAGAGTCACACGCTGGAGGACAGGCATAGTGGAGTCCGACCGACAAATACGCCTCATTGTTTCGTTGTTTTCCTTTTTCTTCGCGTTTTGAGTTCAGATGGATAACATTTTACTGTTAATCGATACTAATTATATAAAGACTTATACATGATGTGACATGAAAAATTCATGACCCATGTATAAGTATTGCTGCCGGCGATAATAGCCAATTAGCTGCTAGCCTCGGCAGATCCCGTCACGTGCCATCACCGCCGGTAGCTGACTGTTGGTGGTAGTGCCCGTCGATAGTTATTCCTGTCGTAATAAACGCAACATTATTTTTCGGTTCAAGTGAACCGGAGCGTCAAGCGGTGGAGGGCAGGAGGGCGCATCTTTGTGATGGTAATGCGAGCAAACAGCCGCCGATGAAAGTGTAATTCGGGCCGGACGGCTCTCGCCGCGGCCACTTCCAACCCTCATGCATCGCAATCGAATGCATTTACGTAATGTGCTCGCCGGCTGTTTGTTTAGGCGCCAACATATTGCTACTTTGAATAAGAAATTTTGCTTCCTTTGTACTCGTCTTTTGGGTGAATTGTGTTTACGCAGGCGAGGGGTGGCGGCCACGACGAACCCGGTGTTTGTTTATCCCGTGTAATGCGTTCATTCAGTGAGTCCGCGCGATCTCTGTGCCCACGGTGGCATCGAACCTGTACCGTTCATTCAGTATGCCTAAGCGATGTAATTATGTCTCTGTTAGGTTATCCGCTAATTTGCTCCCATGCAAAATAGCATAAGTCGTAAAGCTCGTCGTAGCGGTGCTACGACTCAGCTCGTAGCGCCCGGTCATCACGTGCTACGCGCTACGCGGTCGGTGCAGCGACTCGACGCGACGCGACTATAGCCGGCCTGCGTCCACCCTCTATGAAATGTTTTATCGTGTTCATGAGCTTTTTATGAACAGCGATTTGTAGATTTGTATAGCACGTTATGAGGTGCGGCGCGGGTGGACGCGACCCTCCATATATTTAATTAAAGATTTGTCGAGGGCCGAAGGGTTGCACCGTAAGTGGCCTCCGCCGGCACTGTTTGCGCGGACCGCGTTCCGGTGGAAATCTTATTAGTTTCCTTCAGCCTTTTCTCTGCACTTCGGACTCGAAGCACTTTCAATAGCAAACAACGTCGTTTATTCATGCCCATACGGCGATCTCGCAACACTAGCGCGCGTAATACCGATTGGACATATAAATAAAACCAGAAACCGATTGACAAAATTATAGTAATAACCATTATTGAAAAATGAAATAATTTCCAAGATATAAAAATATATGATTTTTTTAAAAATGATTCACGTAAAATGTATGCACTAATTGGGATTGAGGTAAACTTTGTAGAACAAAGTAAAATTAAGTAAAGTTAGAGCAGAACGCGCTTGAAATATATCACTTAAGTATATAAGATATTGAAAGGAAACTAGTTCTCAGATGGCATCGACTTGGTTACGCCTCTAGCTTTGTTGATGTGCTTGGACGACGGAAACCACCACATATCAGGTGGGCTGTCTACGATGATAATAAAAACAATAGAATATAAACGACTCAATTAAGCGTTGTAAAAATGTGTCAGTGTGTACTCGAGAATTATTTCATTACTCGACATGTTAAGAGTTTCATGACAGCCTTCAGACACTGTTATGAATCTTATCTGGAGGAAAGGACTATACAAATCGGTATGTTTATGCCGCCAGGCCGCATTGCAAGCGATGTTGTCTCAATGTGATGAGCGCAATCCATGGCCGCGCCGCGCCGTGATTTGCAATTCAAAGTGGCGTATGGTGTTGCCAATTTTTGCGCTTATTATTCGGTTGGGTAAAAAAATAAGCAAAAGCAATAGAATTAAGAAAATAAAAGAAAGTACTTGACTGGACTTTATTAGTAGCAAATGACGATTTTAAAGTTAGCTCTATTAATAGAAAAAAAATTTCTTCCTCCTTCCTTCTTTCTTTCTTCTTAAATTTTTCCACCTTCGATGGAGAGTGAAAAATCTTGATCTATACTTACATTAAAATAAAAACCAACATCTAAAACCACTACAATCCAAAAATTAATCAACTTCACACACACAAGCAATATATACTTTTTTCATATTCATGTTTATATGTTTATATCCACATTGAATTATTTTTGGATTCGCAGCCTTATTTAAATTGAACATCGTTTTGTATATTTGTTTGTTACTTAACTTAGTTTGCAATTTTAATTGACTAATAAACGCGAACAAGAATTGGTAATGTTATATAATTAATGAATAAATAAATTCGAGTATCATGTTCCACTATTATTCTGTCGTCACACTTCTCTTACATTTCAATTATATTTGTTTAACATAGTAAATAATAAAAAAATAACAAACATTTATTATACGCAGGATTTAAATGATTTATTTAGACAAGGACACCGTGGCACATTTATTTGGGAAAGAAGGTTATGTCACACGGGCGGATACGCGATTGGAATAATGTCACCTATATAGGTATATTACTCATTCCGTAATGGAGTGACCTCTGGCCGAGCGCCTGAATATGTTTTAGCAGTGTTTTGTAACACAGTGGACCCGCGCCATGCTGGCCGTGGAAGCACCCCTGACACGGCCATGTTGGATTAGCGCTGTATTTGCATTTTGAATTGAGCCGCCGGCAAGGGTTGTGCCCCGCGATAATCTCGTTAGCGGCAAATGGCCGAAGTGTCAATAGCGCGACCCCTTCTCTACTCATTTACATAATTTAAACTCGACCGTATTCGTCGAGACGCGCTTGCTGGGGCGAGTTAGAGAACATTGCCAATTGTTAACTGAATACTGCGAATTGAAAAGTACCGATTGCAGTATATGTGTGTGACCTCATAGTGTTTGAGTGATACTTAGGTATTTATCCATGTTTATTATAAGTTTTATATTAAAAAAAATAATAATAGGCGATGAATGATGCCTTGCCTGAGATAAATTTCATTGCGAAACAAAATTACTTATTCTTTTTTTTTGTTTATATTTCTGTGGCGACGCGATGCTTGTAAGAGTTGACGTATAAAAATTTTACACGTTTGCACCGTACGACACAGCGTGATACGTTACACGATGCGCCACGTATTTGTTTGACGATCAGACGGCTGCGACACGGACTGTATGATCTTTCAAAGCCAGCAGCACTGACCGCTCGGTTAATTTGAGACGAGGCGGCGGCTCGTGGTGGCTCGCGGTAGCTTTAATCAATAGTGAGTGCAGATGCAGCGCGGCGCACTCGCGGGCGCGCCCTCCGCCCTCCACACTACACTCCGCCAGGCCTGCCCTGGTGAGCTGATTGCTGTAACCACTTGGAACTACTGGTAACAAAGAATTGTTGATGGGCAATCCAAACGCGCATCCAGATGTTGTTTAGAAACTGAGTTTTAGTCTTAGTTTACTTTTTATTAGTCTAAGACAAGATATATTCAGTGACGACTTCAATCCGCTCTCAATAGTTTTACATAATATTCAAATGTGTATGTGATTTAAAACCCCTCATAATAGTCGATACATAAGATCCCCTAAAAGGATAGCGACGAGGTATTTCCACGTGTATACAAATTTACATATGGAGGTGTTGGGGCGCGGCGGGTATGTAAATGTCGGCAGTGATTGGATGGAGTATGGTAATGCGGCGCACGCGCAAGGGGTGAAAGGGTTGTGCACAATGCGCGCGTGATTTATGTACGCGGCAGCCGGCGCGCGCCGCGTCCTGTCGCCCGAATTAAAGCGCGCATGATGAATGACGCGCGCACCCCGCCGCACCCCGCCGCACCGCACTACCATATACCGACGTCCTATGTACATACACGTTCTGCACTGTACACAGTACACCATCGAATGATAACGATTTAAAATAACATTCCGTTTTCAATGATTTATTATTTCTTTCAAATGTAACAGCCGATTTATTGGGTCGTCATCCAATAATTGATGTCGTCAGATCGTAGACCAATGGCGAGATAAAAAAGAATATCATTCGTAATGAAATGTTTTGTTAGTTGTAATCAGTAGGCGGTGTTCCGTATCATCGAGCAGCGATGTTTTTCAATACAACTTGCAGATAGTGTAAACAAACTGATCTAAAACTTTCTAAATCACTACGACTGAGGATTGTGTAGGTGGTTAAAATGAACAAAAGTTAAATCCATAAATTACTTAACCTTTGACATATTTGTGAAAGTCATAATTATGTTTTCGCTGTTTGCATCTTGCATTAAATAATATTGTAGAAGTGTAGCGGATCTCCGCGCCGTTGTATAGCGGGCGCGCGTGTGGGCGAGGGCCGAGAGCCGCGGGCCGCGCGTGTAAACAGGTGCGCTAATCAAACGCACGCCGCGCCGCCGGGACTCGCGCGCTCGTATGGAGCGAGGATTGGACTGTGTCCCTCGGCTCCCTCGCCACTTGCTCGCACTTTACAAACTGTTTCTCTAAATCTAAATATATGGTGCATTATTGAAATACTCCTTGGTCTATTCATAGCGCATCTACTTTGAATAGGAAACAAGCGATGTTTTAACTTCTTGGGTGCTAAATTGGAAAATTAAAATTAAAAATGTTTTAAGTGGCCATATTGGATCTTGACCTAGAATGAAATAATTCGGCTGTATGCCGTTGGGCTCGCACTCGAGGTGATCACTTTATCTCTTTAGGAACGCAGGATCACCTGTAACTGTTACACTAGTGTAATCCTACAGAGTTATATCGCGATTGGTGCTGCAAGTTTGGCTCAAGAGAGTGAACGCGTTAGCAGTCACGATGTGGAACAGATAGCGCCGAAACGAAATCGAATTCGGAATCACGGCGTGTGTCGAAAGGCAGCACGGCCGGTGCGCAGGCGGCGCGCAGCTGCCACTGAGACGGGTGGAGCGGGGGCCGGAGGGGGGTGTACACAATCCGCGCCACGCGTCGCAACCCTTTAGCGGCAGTTAACTCTATTTAATTTAACAATTAGATTGCGCGGGGGTGGTGCGGGTGTGCGCGGGCGCGGGCGGGGTGATCGAGTCGCGTGCCGTCGCGATAACTAGCGGACGCATGCGGGCCGCTGCGGACTCCTTTAACAATTTATGTCGGCCGAATAAACATTATAAATTGCTTTAATCGCGTTTAATGGCTGTCTCCGGCGCTCGTATTTCACACCACCCGCGGGAACTGGCGCGTCCCTCCCGCGGACGCCGTAGTACATGACCAGCCTATGTTGAGGCACATAACCCGCTACAGTAGTGCCGCCGCTACTCTACGAGCCTAGATAAGTGCATCCTTAATGTAACACAGTGAGTGCTTTCAGACAGCTCATCCGCCACTACTGCAAAACCTTGTTCCCTTTTACCTACAATAACTTTATTCGACGGTAACGAAAAACCTGGTCCAATAAACATAAAGTGAACCAAGTGAATGAATGACAGTATGACATATTTATTTTATTTATTTATTTATTTTATTTATTTATTTATTTATTAAATATAATCTTACAGGAGTTACACCCAATGCGATTATATTTACATTGTCATATAGCCAATTCAGATACAGATAGTTATGCATAGTTATTTCATATGGTCGATACATTATTGGTTAGAGTTTCTATAGTTACCCTTATGAATTCCGCCAGTGTACAATTATAGATATCTATGTTCCGCGCAACTTCATTAATTATGTTTATGGCTCGAAGCACTGGAGCGAATTGAGCAGTCTTAGTGCGAGTCGACGGGACTTCGAGCAGCTTCTCTCTTACTTTGATTCGCAACCTTGGGTTCGGGACAATCAGACGCAATGAAGCCAACACTGATGGATTATTTAGTGTACCTCGGAAAACCTTAAATACATATTTGGCTAGCGCTACGTTACGCCTAACTTCTAATTTGTAGTAGCCGACCATACCTAGGACAAATAGGGACGGATACATAAGCGGGTAAAAAGGATAGACTCCGTACTGTTTCATATACAGGTAACGGGTGAATTTGTTTTGTATCTTTTCCACCATGAGGCTATATTTAACCTCATGGGGGTTCCAGATAATAGCACTTGTCTCCAGCTGGCTCCTGACCAACGTGTTATATAAGCCCTTCACAGCTGCTAAATTCTTGAAATCCCTGCTTTCTCGCATTATAAAGCCTAAGTTCCTATATGCTTTAGAGCACACCTGTAAAATGTGCTCTCGAAAGATTAAATCTTTAGTGACCCTTACACCTAGGTCTTTAACAGATGTTACACGAGGTATGGGTGTCCCGTCCATCTGATACTGGTAGTGCAAAGGCAAGGTCGCACGCGAACAAGACATAACATTGCATTTGGTGACATTAAAAAACAGCCTGTTCTTTTGACTCCATTCTGCCACCAAATCAATATCTTTCTGTAAACGGCCACAGTCACTCTTGTCATTGATACGCAGAAAAAGTTTAAGGTCGTCAGCAAAGAGTAAGCAACCCGCGTTTTTATCACATCCGGTAGGTCGTTTATCATTATGATAAATTCTAATGGGCCAAGGTTGCTTCCCTGACTAACACCCGATCGAGTACGGTATAAGCGTGAGATGCAACCACCATATTCCACATATTGCATACGGCTCCTTAAATAACTTGCGAAAAACTGCAGTAGATCTGGGGTAAAGCCAATCATTGCAAGTTTAGATAGAAGAATGTCGTTATTTACGCTATCGAAAGCCTTTTGAAAGTCAAAATAGGCGATGTCTAACTGTGCACCTTCTATGGAATCGAGCACTGGCGACGCGTGGTTCATTAAGCACATGAGGTTAGAATTTGTGCTGCGACCAACTCGAAATCCGTGCTGTGCATATGTATAATTGTGTGATATTAGAACAGTCAAAGAATATATATTTGCACTTTGTAGCGCCTTTATTATACAACATGGCATTACTGGTAGAAAAAAACGAGCCTGAAACTAGTTTATTCGCAATAACTGTCATAACTCATGTCGCAGTATAAACCGATAAAACGATATGGTTTCCAAACTCGTGTCCGCACGAATAACGAACGTTTTGTGACGTAGTGTAGAAATGTATTTATTTCACCTAGTAGAAAATAAAAGAGACAGTAGATACATAATATCAAAATACAATCAAACTGATAAATAATAAATTCATGCAGGTACAGTTAGTTACAAAAGTAACTGAAATAATCAAAAATATTAGATCGCCTTTATACTTAGTGCCCTTATCGACAATCGTTTCTTCTTTATTAAAATAAACTTCAAATGGTTTAATTTATTTTAGATAAAGAAAAAAGAATATTTCGATTGAAGTTAATGTACAGAACCGTTTTGAATTTTCAAATTATTCAGCTACTTTTGTGTTTGATCTGTATAATGTATGTAGACTTAAGTAATATTTGCATATACAATATAGAACATTAGGAATTAATCATTTTCTGGTATAGAGCGGCAGATAATACATATTATGTTCTGATACATGCCTGTTAATACTGATTTCAAAACATAAATTGACAGAAAGTATACTGCAGGTACAAACAGCTACCTAAGCATTAAGCGCGCTATACATTGCTAGAGTAAATGGCATAGTAGTGCAGTAGGGTAATAACTATACTAGTTTAAAGAGATTTGATAGCGTATAGTGCTGTATTAAATCTACTAAAACTGGTAGAGTAGTATGCTATTGATTCTACTGTTTATTCTATTAGAGTCCACCGGGTTTTAGTTATTGTTCTGAGGCGCTGAGCGACCTCACACGCGCCATAATTTGTGATTACAAGTTTCAAATTAAAAGCTACAAAATCGGACTAATTTAATTCCACTTTAAAACTTTCAGAGCAGCACTAGTAACGCAGTGGTGTTAAATAACAAAATAACAAAACGATTCGGCATCGAAACGTGTATGCTGTATCCACCTCATATAATCAAAGGTGTTATTTTAGTGTTATCCAGGTGTACAATGCGTAAAGTTTGATATGTGTTGAGCGAGTGAGTGTGTATTGATGTGTGCCCGAGCACGTGACATTCGCACACTGCAGTTGTTTCCAATGTCCACAAACACACATACACACACACACGCACGCGTCCCTAGTGCGGCAGAAAATTAAATGTTGTATGATGTATCATTTATCTGCGTTGCAAAATATTGTACGCTTAATAGTTCTAGTGTAGCGAATCATTATAGTTATCTTAAAAAAAAATCATATCATTCGGATTCGAAGCGATAATAATTTAATAAAAAATATTCAATGTTTCAAAATTTTAACTTTTCAATGAAGCACATAAGAGCTCTATCATTTGCACAAAAGATTTTTATATTTATTGTAAAAAAATTTAAGATATAATTTGAGAGATTTTAATTGCTAATTTAATAAGGTTTATTATTTATAACATTACTATTTACTAGCTTTTGCTCGCGACTTCGCCCGCGCGTATGAGATTTCCGGGATCATTTTTTTCCCGACTTACTTGATATGTATCCTTATATTATAACCAAATTACACAAAATCATTACAAATTGTAGCCCACGTGTTATTCTAATATATTAACAATATCACTGTAAACTTTCATCCAAATCCGTTTAGTAGTTTCTTCGTGAAAGTGGAACAAACATACATCCATCCTCATAAACTTTCGCATTTATAATGTCAGTAGGACTATGCGCTGGAGAATTATTCTAATTTATCATTACACGTAACATTTTGCATTTTTGGTGAGTATGAATGTCGATCGAGACAGACAGTTTGGTGGACTGGTAATCTCTCTCTATAATTTATGTATAATATAACAAAATCATTAGATATCCATTCGCGTGAGTGTCCGATTAGGTAGTTTAAATTTTAGCAATTGTATTCACTGAATGATGTAATGAGTAATGCTTTATATATTGTCGCAATACATATCTATACTATTATATAAAGCTGAAGAGTTTGTTTGTTTGTTTGTTTGTTTGTTTGTTTGAACGCGCTAATCTCAGGAACTACCGGTCCAAACTGAAAAATTCTTTTTGCGTTGGATAGCCCTTTGTTCGTGGAGTGCTATAGGCTATATATCATCACGCTATACCCAATAGGAGCGGAGCAGTAATGGGTAATCTCAGGAACTACTGGTCCAAACTGAAAAATTCTTTTTGTGATGGATAGCCCTTTATTTGTGGAGCGCTATAGGCTATATATCATCACGCTATGACCAATAGGAGCGGAGCAGTAATGAAACATGTTGCAAAAACGGGGAAAAATTATTAGTTTTGAGAGCTTCCGTTGCGTGCGCTCCGTAAACGGTTAAAGTTATGCAACAATGATGTATGACGGGATTGTTCCTCTTAAAAAGTTCTAAAAATATATATTATAAAAACAAAAGTCCCCCGCTGCATCTGTCTGCCTGAACGTGTTAAACTCAAAAACTACCCAACGTATTAAGATGAAATTTGGTATGGAAACAGTTTGAGACCCTGGGAAGAACAAAGGCTCCCGGGAAACTACTACTTTTATAACGGAAAACTTTAGCCTGAAAAACTTTATAACGCGGGCGGAGCCGCGGGCAAAAGCTAGTATGTTATATACGTTACATTAAGCTTGTTACCCTAGGAATTAGGTTTTACATAATCTTAAAGATACCCTGGTTTCAATGTGCTTCGAACCTAAACATAACAGAACGAAACACTGTCGCTTCAGAGCAGAATTCGTCGGATCAATGTTGTAGATACCTAGATTAAGCCGTAGTTATCGTCTAGGCGTGAAGGTCCGGTTCTCATACTTAAGTAGCTACGTGAAGGCGCCGTGGGTCACATCAGCACCACATTCGTTCGTCGAGAGCGTTACACACACGCTCACACAGAACTAATACGTTTATCGAGGAGTGCCGCTGACAGACGCTGTCTGCTCAAGGGTTGAGATCAAAGCACTGCATTCAGAGGTCCCCTCTGGCGGGCGGGGACCCTCAGCGCAGTCGTCCGCGCGGACCGCATTCCGTGTACAACGGAAAACGGACTCGATCACAGTTTATTTTTCTTTGAACTTTAAGGAATTCGTTCATCGTCAAACAACAGACACCGGAGGGTTCCGCTGACCTCCGTTGTTGATACTGTATTGTATGTACAACAGTATGTACGCGACAGTGTCGCCCGCCGATGCACATCTCTCTACAGGGCCCTTGTAATCTGATAAGGATCGAGTGTGGGCACTAACATGCCTTCCATGGTCCAGTAGTAGCGCTCTAATACCAAGGACGGGAAAAAGCAACTAGAAGTTTTTTTTTATTAGGTTCACAAAACTAATTGTACACGGTATAGAGAGTTTTCAAGACAACAATTATTACATTATGTTCATTGACAAAAGTGAACAACCTTCTTGAAGTGAACACAACATGCATTGAATCTAAATTTCGACTTAACTATATTAAATATCAAATGTCCTATTGCCTATCGGCAGAAATAGATATTGCCTTGTAGACCTGCGTAAACCCAGACAGACCCTCACATACGGGAGGCCTGCCATCAGTAAAGCGATGGATATAATTAGCTCAGGGTACTGTCCGTGCACTTGTTGCGTCTGCGCCAAAAGCATTCGAGATGCAGGCGTGAGTTTACAATGGTGTATTGATTTGTGATGTCTTGCAATTGTTATACAGAGAATTACGAGTAATGCGCAGCGTCGGCGGTGGCGTTGTGCTGGTGGCGGTCGCTAGAGTTCGCGTTAAAAGTGAAACTTGATGTAGCGATATGTCGCCGAGCACGTGCACGCGTCAAGGGTTGCGCGCCGACGGCTTGCGGCGTGCTGCGGGGCGGCTAGCAGCGCGGGGTGAGAGGGGATGGCGCGCGCGCACACAATACAACCCTTCGCGCGGCGACGGGTGCGCGCATTGTCTCACACCCTTCACGTTTCACTTTTCATGTCGCGGCGAACAGATTGCGGCAGTTTTTAACCGTCGCGCAGGTAGGTGGCGGGGCGCGGCGGCAGGGCGGGTGCATGTCGCGGGGCGTTTTTTACGCGAGACCCCGCCCCGTGGTTTGCATACCGCGCGCCCTCCTCACTGCGACCTCCCGGCGCGCCGCCGCCGCCGTCTACACACAGCGCCGCCCGCTGCCACCTAGCAGGCCGCCTAGCAGGACACATCCACATAGAGACCACAAATCAATCTACATAACAAAACGTTCTGGTCTGCTCGATCTTTGAGACTCGATTTGAGCATTATTTTGTATGTATCGTGTAGGTTATGTTGTTACTGAGTGATCGATTTAGTGCAGTACACACTAGAAGCGTCTCGAAGGAGGCCGGTGCTGCGAGGCTCCCTGCACTCGGTCACTGGGGCTGTTCGCTAACGACGTGCTTTGTGTTTACTTCACTCGACGCAGCTGATTCCATTACTTTTTGCTAAAACCGTTATTTTGCGCATAAAACGTCACCCTTCCGAGTTTTTAATTTCAATATCCGCGCCGAACAATGCTCTCGCTGCATCGCGTTTTTTACTCTTGGCAGATTTTAAAAAATGTGGGGTAATGCATTTTTTATCACAAAAATGTTGTGCGATTTCGAAGCCGGTCGTTATTCCTTCCCACGGCCGGGAAATGGGTCAGCCATTGTTCCGCTCCTTCGTTTTTGCGCTAAAAAAGAGATTTCGCCGCGACGCGGGGACCTGTCGCCTCCCGTCGCGGCCCCCCGCAGCCCCCTGCAGCCCCCCGCCCCTCTGACACACTTTTTTTGGGGTAAAAAATGTAAAAATTACTGCGCAGCTTGCGATCGAGTTTTCTCAGGAGAGGATTTCGTTTTTGGTAATAAATGTAACGGCGGCTTGTAGTACAGGAGGCGAGCGATGTACTGACGCGAAGGGTTGTGCACATCTGTCGCGAGTCGCCGCGATTACCCGATCTCAAATAAATTCCGAAGCGGCCTCCGGCGACGGAGGCCGGAGGGACGGCGGGGGCAATACAATGATTAGGTAAACAAAACGAAGGCTGTGGGCTGTTTGCAGAGCTGCGAGAGAGCGCGGCGGGCGGCGGGCGGCGGGGAGGGTGCGCTACCCGCCGCCGAGGGCGAGGGCTGAGATTACCTCCGTTTTAACGCGCGAAAGATTTCAAAGGCGACCGGGGCACTTCACAAATAATCCATCAACATCTCGTCGCGAGGGCTTTAGGAGGCACTCGACGCGGCGCAGCCACGCGCGGCCCAAATTCGATTCCGCCCGAGATTGGAGTGCATATTCAGCTAACAAGGTTTGCGAGTCTGGCCCGTGCCGGACACTCGTCTGATCAGACCCCCCGCATCTCCACACGCCTCGCCTTACCGACATCGGCCAACAGCCCGCTGATAAGCTTCTCCTCTAATATATACATGTTATTTAATACACGTATTGTACATTATGCACGTCTGTCTGGAATTCTCTGCTGGAGTAATTTCTCAATATATATTTGTACATTACTATGGGCCCGCTCTAGCTCCGCTCGGGCGCAATTGATAGGTATGTGTATAACAGTCACTGTTCGACGGATTTACAGTTGTTGTTTTGTAACACGTTAAGTGCCGGTACAGTGGTCCTGTATTGTGGCCAGTACATGTCAATAACTTCGTCCCAACTTAATATTGGTTGCGAAATGTGGGTGTGTTACAATCCACCCCTGAAAATCCCACAAAAAGCGTAATGCTATGTGTATGGTTCCAGAAACCAAATCAAAGGTGTCAAAGTGGTTGCAAACTTTAGATTACATAGACACTGAAAATATATTATTAAATACTAGTAATTAATGCCAGTTAAGATCTTTAAAAACGTTGTTAAAATTTAATATATAAAACAGGTATTAAAATAATGTTCATAAATATATATATATACATATTTGTTGTATTTTATTTATATAAACATACATATAAAATTATATTATATATTACTGTCAATACAAAGTTGAGCACATAATAATATTATTTAGTACATAAGTTAGAATATAATTTATAGATTTGTTACTAAACTTAATAATATATTTATTTATATTGATAAATATAATTAAAAACTACTGTAATAGAAACTAATATAAAGACTAAACTAAGATGTAAAACTGTTCTGGTCTCCAAAATACAGGCATCGCCTAGTTTGGGGCCCCCTGTTAATTAAAGTTTAAAAATTCTGTTTAAGCACAAACAATTTTAGCATGTGAATAATATTATGTTGTCGTTTACTGTTGTGCCAAATAAAGGTTTTATTATTATTATTATTATTATGTATGTGATAATAAATTAATACATTATGAATGTGCGCGTAGCAAGAATATCCCAATAGTATGTAGGTATATAACAAACCCACATATTATTCTATATATATTTTTTTTCGCGGGAACATATATTGTGCCTATTCTTCACTTGACTACTTCTAAACCATACAACAAATTTTGATAAGATGTTTGCTACCATCAGAAATAAACAAATATATAATTTTCTATGAAAAGAAATTATTTACAATTCATTTTGTTCATCGTATGATTTCAACATATTACAAAAGTACAAAAATAGCAATATTGTGATGATGTATGTTTATGTCATTAATGGATTATCGATATGACATAAAAGTATGCGTAATACGACTCCCCTTAGCCGACTATATTCCTATAAAATTAAGGAAAAAAAAAACAAAATTAAAGAGTTTTGGTGTCGAAACTATTTTGACGTACTCTGTGTGGGAGTGTTAGTAGAGACTAGAGACATTATGACTCGGTCCCGGGACGCGACACCTTCCCTCGGGACAGATACTATCACGCGTGCAAAGCTAACCGTAATGCGGGCATACACCTTTCTTACATTGTAATTTGTAATATCAAAGGCTTGTATGTTTACATTCATCACTAATACTCATAGTGTTATCATGACTTATGCTTTATATAACGATAGACTCGTCCCCTATACGGGTCGGGTAATGTAAGATCGGTAAAGTATGCGAGCATCAGTTGTGCCTGTGCCGACCTATCACCGATACAGGCGAGGTTTCACCTTGATACGTTTAGTTTTAAACGACATTCATACTCTTTAATACAATGTTGATCCTGGATGTATAAATATGAATTGGTGTCAATCGAAAGCTATTACTTTAACCAACCATTACTGGAAATTTTGCTGGTTTTGGCTATCTGAGAGCCAAGATATAAGATATTTTGTAAAAGTAAGTTTTTGTTCAATATTAATATTCCATATGTCACCTGCAATGATTATTAATAATTCAGGCATTATATACAATACCTAGGCGACGTACAGAGTACCGGCTAGTCCGCAGGCTATGTGTAAAGTAAATAGATTTTAGCGTGTGTTTATCAATGTTATGTAAGTACCTACTTACCTATAAGATGACGAACACATAAAACAGGTTATTGTTATGGTCTTTCACGACTTATTCTTTGGGCTTTAAAAAGTTATGTTATAGAAATCCACAAGTTGGTGCGGATTGCAACTTCGAACATTCACTAACTGAGTAAGCATGCTGCGACAGCCAACGGTGGCCGAAAATAAGCATTTAGATATAAAACTTGTTTAACACAAATAACCGGCTGCGTATTCGGTATTGTATAAATGGGTAGCGAATGTATAATATTGTAGTGAACATTCCCTACCGTATGAGAACGTTACAGGCATTCTATACATTGTCTAGGAATCGGAAAGAATACCGCATTATACAGATTGCCGGTAACGTAATATGATACACTAGCGCGTCTAACTTGTGCTCTAACTTCGTATTTTAACTTTAAACCCATTTTTAAAGTGCGATCGAGACTTTCTATATAATATAGGATGATAAGTACAAATGGCCATAGTCATATTATAATAATGTTTATCAAATAAATCAAATATTATAATTAATAATAAATAAATAAATAAAAACATACTTTTAATATACGTTTTTCATTGATCATCATTTGTGAATAATTTAAAATCTATGAATTGTACTAGGTATATTGTTTTGTTTTAGGTGGTAGTATAATATGATGATGTCGGGTCTCGCTACATCATCAGCTCATTGTAGTTGACATTGACGTAAAGGTCATATATAAAAAGTAAAGGTCAAATTCAACGTGTAAGCAAGATTTTGCGTGAGTTGTATGGTAGCAAAGATCCTAGCATGGTTTTTAGTTCGTAGATAGCGATGCTGTGAGCAAAATATATTATAAATCTTAGAAATACGCTCAAAATGCAAAAGAGATTAATGATACGAAAAGAAAATGAGTTGACATTGAGAGTTTCTTGGCAGTGTGAGCTGTTAGCTCCGACAAGTTAACTATACGTACATAAAATAAATCCATTTAAAAAAAAAATATTACGTTTATTAAACTGATTAGTTAATTTAAATTAAATAATTCATCTAGTTAGAGTCTTATTCAACTATATAAACTTCTTCATATTATTTATTTATATTTTAATTAGTATTACAAACAAAATTTTTAATTGTATTATTTTCCAGATTCTAAATTGAGTAGATTTTATTGTACTTAGTTATTGAAAAATATTTTTTTTTTACCATTCCGCATCTCATTACATTCGAGTTAAAGTCCCTGTCTCCTTCTAGTTATCTCTGGTTACAGGCACTGACTGCTTGTTAAGTTACTCGAGAAACTATACACAATATAGGTACAATGTAGGTACACCAAACTTTTAAATAATGTGAAAATGTCAATGGAGCCCACAAAGAATACGATAGAGCTATCGGATGTGAAATGTTTTGTTTGTAATGCATCAGTAGTCGTGCAATCGACAATATATAATACACGCATGTAAATGACTGCGCCAAGCCCAGCTTCGGTGCTATGGAGAGCTGGCGCTTTATAAAGGCTACACGTGGTTATTTACCACGATCACGATATTGTATCTATTACGTGTACCCTGTTTTTGCCGCTATTGCTATTCCCCGGGGTATAATTAATTAGTTTTCCAACTAATGTAGAACAAGTGTAGGTGCACAGTTCCTAGGCGGCGTGAACCTGAAGGAGACGCTTAGTTCCGCCACCACTCTACAGCTCCACTGTAGCGACATCTCACAGCAATTAAGTCGTGTCGTCAGCCGCTGATTTTAACTTTAAATATAGCAAATCCGTACAAACCCACACATGTATACTCACACACACTGAGGTGCCGCAAGCACGCAAAGGTCGTACACCTGTTGTGCGTGTGGTGCATAATTACGCCGACGTGCCGGTGAGAGCTCGCGGCCCGGCTCACCACCACTCACAACCACCAGCGCTCCCGGCGCCCCTACGTACTGCCGCTAGGGACACTGAGCCAACTACCACTACACTACGGTATAATACCTAATGCCTTGCCATTCTTTATATGTAAAGAATAATAAAGAATGAGCTTCACATCTAAAATATTATCGAAAGTATGCCTTGTAGCCAATAATGTATTATAAGGTAGTGTCTACTAAAATTCAACTGTTGAAATATATTTAAAATGGTTGTTCCTATTATTAATATAAATTATTGGCTAAAAGACAAAATGATACGGCAACGGAGTGGATTAGTTTTTACACTCCTCAATTAAAAAAGGTATGATGTATAAGATGATGATTAATAAAAAAATATCGATCCATGTAAGTTGTCTTCCCTACATTTTGAAGTAGGCACCAAGCGATTAATTTAGTAATATTGTTTGAATAATATGTATACAGTAGTACCAGTGCAGGTCATCATAAACTTTATGAGAATTCTACGCGCGTGATCCAAATTCCACTGCAAAAATAACTTTGTTTTTAAAACGGATACGTATATACGTCCAAGGCTTCGGATTCATTAGTCAGTCGATGCGCATCAGGTGGTGCAAGACAGGCCACATAAAAGCAAAACCCAATAATATGCGTGATGTGACATTTTGTTATAGACCTGTGCAATAAGTAACCTGTACATTGTACACATGCAATGCGCACGCGTGCATTACGCGGCTTGCTACAGCACGCTGAGTCAGCGCTGCGCAGTTAGTTTGGGTGTGCGGCGCAGGCGCGGGCCGCCGCTCTGAGAGCGCCCTAATTAATTAATTATACACGATATGTTTTATGCGCTCGCCTCGCGCCGCGCAAGAGCTTTCTCCGGCTCGAGTAATAATTAGCGGCGCAATAATTAATATTATAAAACATTTGAATTGTGAGACCGAACTGGTGCGATAAAATCGCAAATTATTGGACATAATTGTATGTTAAATTACGTACGAGCATGCGAGGTATATCATTTTATTTAGCGACTGGATGGGACCGAATAAACAAGCGCATTCCGTTTTTGGAAACGCATGTCTAATGCTAGTTATAGTGGCTGTACTAATTAGTATATAATTATTATAATTAGAGCGTTCAAACCGCGACGGCCGCCCGTCGGGACCTCGCATAAAGGCGTGTGTCGAACTAGCCGGCACCGCGCAGAACTATGTGCCGCCGCACCCGCTGGGCATAGAGTACACAGGGTATCGAGTTGTTAGTCACTCGCTAATGTATTGTTACGTGGTTATTATAGATGTTGGAGGCGCGCAGCAAGCGAAGACGGTGCGGGTGGTGTCGGTGTCTGCGCGGGCGACGACCGGCGCGGCGGCGTGACGGCGGAGCGGGGCCCGGCAGGGGGCCGGAGGGGCCGAGGCGCAGTCACGAGCGAAGCACGAATGCGCCGCGTCCGAGATTTGAATACTAGATAATTAATATCGCTTTATTAGCGATGGAAATACATCGATTTATGAAGATATTATCCTCTTTGAGAGGCCATGCCGCGCGGATGCCGCGTCAATCAATTACTGTCGGCCGCGAGACGCGCCCCTCCGCGCCGTTACTGCGCCGCGCCGCCGCCCCCGCGGACGGCGTGACGTATGAGCCCGTCACAGATGGTTCGCTGTGTTCTCAGTCCTCAGTCCCCGTGTCATCGTGGGTGTACAGCAGTAGCAGTCTGCCTTCGACCATCACCAATACACGCGCAATTGCGACACACATATAAACACACACCGCAGCGGGATCGCCTGAAGATCGATGATATCGCTTTTGCCGACACACCGCGTCCTCACTTAATGCGAGTTTTGAGAGGCATTACACAAGCGGCACGCCGCGCCGGCGCGTGCGCAGCGGTAACCGCATTCACTACGTTTTGTTCCGCCGATAGCCGACGACAGCCAACGCTGCAGTAAACATTGAAATACATTCTCATTTGATGTAGATAACGACTTAACAGTGGACTTGTTGTACCTTACCGTATACTTTTAAATTTCTTTAAAAGCAGTCTAAATTAGTTATTATATAAGAAATGAATTATTAAGTATCGAGAAATTCAATCCAAGGTAAGCAAAACGACCGCCCATAAAGAGTAGAAACACCATCCAACACCTTGAATTACAAAGTATTGTTTGGTATTCCACTGTGCTCGCCATCCCGAAACATGAGATGCTAAGACACATTATGTCCAGTAGTTACACTGGCTACAATGTCCTTTAAACCGAACGAACGTAACGTATAAAATTTCTAGCACGAAACGCAGTGCTTGTAAGCGTACTTGAGTAACAAAATACAGATATTGTAATTGTACAAATCATCCAGTACATAGAACTTCGTTAACTACATTTTTATCCTAGTTGTGGAATGATTTATAAGGTATTGACGAAATAAGCTGCGCCGCGTGCCGGCCCGCTGCTCTCCGCAGATGACGGAGGCTGTAGCGGGCCGGCGCGGCGGCGGGTGAACAAAGCGATCGTATTGTGCGCGAGTTCGCTTTAATTTGTTATCTTAATTTATTAATCGCCGCGAGGTCATCGCCACAGACACCGCCCCTCCACCCGCATACCACTCGATATAATAACGCAACTGTATCAAAACAATCCAGAATCTTTCGACGATCCTTACAAATAACAATATTTACATTTGTATGTTAAACTCATTATTCTTATGACAACGTACTTAAGTCGGTGGGATTTGGGTTTGGCACCTTGGCTGGGCAAACAAAATGTGTGTCAGTGTGAGTTTGAGCATACAATGGGATACAGCCACCGCGGTCTAGTGACACTAATTACATTTGTGGCTGACTCTTATAAGTCATAGACAGGGTCTCCAAAGTAATATTTAAGCTTTCTCCAAATCTGCGGGAAGAGAAAAGAGGTTCAAGTAAGAAATGGGGGCTTTAATTGAAGTCGGTGGCCAAGTTCAAGTTTGGAGCTTTAAATTAATAAGAAAATATATAGGTAAGCCAGTAAGCATGATCGTAACGTTCAAGTACGCGCTAAACAGGCACCTGGTGCACCGCGTGTAGGCCGTGTTATTACGGCGTCGGTTCGACTAACGCTGCGTTTGAGCTATTTATACATCTTATTTATAATCACAATTCTTTGGATTCTGGTTACGAGCCTTTTATGGTCTTAAAGTGACGTTGTTTATACATGAGCTTAAAAATACAATACAGCTAGGGGAGTTGCCGGCACATCATGTAGCAATTGATTACCAATAAAATTTTGAGCGCACCCAACTGGAGAAAAATATCGCAACCAACTCGTACAGGTAGAGCCTAGAACTGCCCTAAATAGAATTCGAATATGATAAAATCCCCCCGCAATCACCTTGCTTCTAAGCAGCCTACATCCATCCCCTCCCAGTCCGTCTGAGAGCTGCCCAAGGGTATATTACATTGACATCTTGGGATATATACAGGGTCATTTTAACATTGCGTTACTAAATGAAGCCACATATTCGTCTTCACCTTTGCTAACATTGTGCTGAAAATCATCCATTAATAACTAATATTTTCACGAAAAATCCCGGTTTTAGTTTTCAGATTTTTTTATAATATTGTAGTTTAATGCGTATATGGCGTGTGCGTAGGTGTACTTCTGTCTGAAAGTATGAAGTTGCCACTGTAACAAATTCTCTCAAAGTAAAAGTAGTGGCTTTAGGGCGCGTAAAATCAAAATGACTTTTTATTAATATTTATTTTGTTCGAAACATAAACTGTTTTATTTTACAACTACGGCTCAAATAACTGACTATAAAGTATTATTTCCAAATAGATAAGTATGTGGTTTCATTTTGTAACGCGATGTTAAAATAACCCTGTAGGTATACTAGTTTTTGCTTGCGGCTCTGCGCGTGACAAAGATTTTCCGGAATAAAAGTCCCGCTATATATTTTCCCGGGATAGAAAGTAGTCTATCTTTCCCAGGGACTCAAAATGTCTCCATACCAAATGCACTCATTTGGGTAATTTTTTAATTTATCGCGTTCAGACCGACAGACATGCGGCGCGGGACTTTGTTTTATAATACATTTTTTAGGACTTTTTAAGAGGAACAATTCCGCTATACATTTTTTTTGCGTTACTTTAGCCGTTTACGCAGCGCACGCAACGAAAGCCCTTAAAAGGAATAATTTTACCCATTTTTGTAACATTTTTCATGAATGTTTCGCACCTATTGCTGATTTTATTAAAATAAAGAGATTAGCGCGTTCAAACAACCAAACAAACTCTTCAGCTTTATATAATAGTATAGAAAGGTATCTCTAACCAAGTTACATATACCTCTATAGCTCTTAAGAAGCTCGCAATGTTTGACTAATCTCTCAAGATCCAATGTATAGTGACCGAAATTTGAGGACGGAAGAGGATGAATCACGGAAGTGCAATCTTTAGCAAGATTTATAAATTCTAGTTTTTAGTGCGAATTTATCGGCACAAGTCATACAGGTTCTTAGTCGTAGGTAGGGAAAATACAAAAAAAAATCCAGTGAGTTAATTGGATATATATGTTCTCAATAATTATTTCAAAGTGTTATACATACATATTTGCAACTCTACCACGTTTCGACTTTTAACGTTGAAGCGTAAACAACCAAAATGTACTAAATCGGAACACTTACTAAAGAGAATAAGGTGTTTATAACAGTGATAAATATTTTCACAGATTTGAAAAGTATAATGATGTTACAAATAAAATATCAAGTTGTGTAATAGAGCCGACAGCGGCACCGACGATGTCCCGTTCACAATGAGGTTCAGCCGCGGCGGTGCGGTCCAATCACAACAAATTAACAGATCACGGACGCTCTCCGTTCACAATACTAATCCACTCACAACAGCCAAACAAACCCAAACAACAAGCCGCAGTGAGCGCGCATTGTGAGTGCGGGCGCAGGCTGCTTATTACCGGCGCGGCGCGGGCGAGGCGTGAGTGTGCGTTTCGCCGGCTCTATCTCGGCGTCATCAGCGCTTCAGCGGACCTCTGAGTCCGCACTCCGGGCTCCGGCCCGCGCCCGACACAGATCCAATATGAATTACCACTGTTTTCGTGTTAACAATGTGTATTAGAATGAGCGGCGTAATTTAGTTGTCAGCAGTAATATGCGAGTTCCCACGGCCCCGCGGTAATGAGCGACATAAAACGAGCTCATTTGAATACGGCGCGCGCTCGCCGCGCACCGCCTTGTGAAACCTATTGCGGAACTATTGTGGACCTCGACCGGGGCTGGAGGGCGCGGACGGTGGCGGCGCGGCGGCGCAGGGGAGGGGGTGATAACGCAATGGCGCCAACTCTAATTAATCGCACCTTACAACACAAACGGGCTAGTCAAACAGGGCGAGCTGCTGAGCTGGAACTGGTGAGCTAGTGTCATTGCTATTCCACATGTCAGTAACTCGTTACTTTACTCTGTGGCATAATTAATAGGTTATTCAAAAAAAAATGTTACTGTGAATTATCTGGTTAAACGGGCATCGTCGGAGTTGAATTGATAATTCTATAGAATAGTCCCAGTGAAGCATAAGTGACATACAAGGTGCGACGCCATAATATTATGTTGAAAAAGGCGAGTGTCAAGTGAAAATAATAAAATCCTTACTTACATATGAACTACTGACTGACTAGCCCATGGAAGCCACCAACACAATGCAATCACTTCATTGAAGTAATTGTACCGTCAGTGTTACAGGCAACTTGCAAGCTAGCTAAGTTTTGTAGCCAAATGATTACTATCAGCATTACACACTGTACATGTGAAGTGCGTCTCTTAAATTGTACTAATTCATTATGCAAGTGCTGTGTAACTACATTGGAATCCAATTGTTATAAGTTGCTGCTGACGGTACAGTAGCGTCTTATTAGAACAGGCCATTGGAAGTTACCAAGACATCTCTCCCATGCTTGCTGTTTGCGGTAGAACCATATTATAGACAGTTTTTTCTACGTGACGAATAGGCCCATTGGACTGGAATTCTCTATTTCGCAATAAACAGACGCGGCATGTCAGCAGAAGATAATTGTCGTTACACTTGTGTTTTCCTTCTGCAATTGAAAAATGCCCTAACAGAAGAGATGCAAAGGCCGATGCGTTTCTTATACAAAGTGTTAATAGTGCTCTCAACAACAGCTCGCAACAGTCTACAGCTCCAAATTATATTTATATTTAAACCGTTAAGAAAATACTAAGTGTTCCATAATATTTTGATTCGAATGGGTATTCGCGTTCTTATTAGATAATAGATACAATGGTGTTTCGGTTACTAGACCTTTATTCCAACCAGACGCTAACGGTGTATAAGTGTACAATTATATGTCTAATTTAGTTGCACGCAACAGAAGCTCTTAAAAGGAATAAATTTGTCCCGTTTTTGCAATATTTTTCATTGATGCTAAGCTCTTATTGGTTATAGCGTGATGTGCATTCCTTGATAAATGGGCTATCCAAAACTAAAATATTTTTCAATTCGAACCAGTAGTTCCTGAGATTAGCGCGTTCAAACAAACAAACAAACTTTTCTGCTTTATATAATATAGTATAGAAGTACGGATTTAACCGGCGTTCCTTGAAATCTTTCAGCCGATTTATTAAGCTTGAGCTTTCAGTATTATTGTGTTATGGTGAGTATTACAACACAGTACTCCTATCAGTGCTTTTAATGGAACCCGAAGCTTGGTACAATTTTTCAGGTGACTTCAGAAGTAGCTTGTAGGAGTCGTAGGAGGTACTTCTAATACCTGACGTAACACTTACTGTAACACAGCCGTTCCAAGGCCTCTCCAACTTATTTTAGGTTTGTGGATGTATATTATTATGTTAAACAGCAGACAGCGTGTCGTTACTGTAGATGTTTACTACAAATTCTATTTTATAAAAACTAGCAATTAAAATTGTTTGTTGTGTCTAATATGCGTGATTGTATGAAACATTCTTTCGGTTCGGCGACTACACGAGTTCGACGCGCGGCTGACAGAATGTTGTTAGTTGTGTCTGTCTCACGTGTGAATAGAGACGTGGGCGCATTGTGGCGCGGCGCACCGCCCAATACAACAAGCCTTTAATTAGGTGCATGGTAATCCTCGCGCACAATATCTAGTAATATGAATAGATGGTGCGGCGGTGCAGTGCGCAGCTCTGGGCTCGGCTACTCGCAGTCACTGCGTTTAATGAGGCTGGCTATCACTCCACCGCCGCGCTAAACCAACCCACACTGGCCGCAGTACCTACTCAACATACTAGATTTCAATATCATGGAACAACAGCAAAGGAGGAGCCTTTCATGGATTTAAATATAGAGAAGTGTGGATGAGTTTCCATATTTTAGGAAAAGAAATAGGGAATGAAAAGTAGCCCGCACTCGATAGGCATTTTTTATCGCGGAAAAATAAGATATATCGCTACCACTACTTGAGGGATGAGTGGAACGGTTATGTTGGTTACACCGTTCTTACGACCCAATGTCGCACCTCGGGAGTATAGCATCGTCCGAACGAGCGCTGATACGAGTCCCTAATACTATATAAGCACAACGGCATACCGACCAAAATCCGCGGTGGCCTTCTTCGGCGCATACGAGACGGCCCTGAAGTATCCAGTTGCATAAAGAAAAGCTACGTGTGATGCAGCGTTGTGGTCCTTCTTACTTAGGAAGAGGGGCTAAAGGAGCCCACGAATTCCCAAACACGCTTTTGACGTCTAGGATAGCGGGAGTCTCCGGGTAGTTTCATTGTAGAAGAGTAAATAGCTTTCCCTTGCTCGTCCCGTGACCCACACAAAATCTCATTTAGTCGACTTTCACGACAGGCAGGGGATACCGTGGTGGAATTCTCAAGGTGCCTCCGA
Source organism: Manduca sexta (assembly GCF_014839805.1). Lineage (NCBI taxonomy): Eukaryota > Metazoa > Arthropoda > Insecta > Lepidoptera > Sphingidae > Manduca > Manduca sexta. The sequence continues at coordinate 16,433,414 of NC_051138.1, forward strand.
TCCACAGCATACGCACTCGTTGTGCCTGCTCTATTCATGCTGTAGACTGATTGGCCACCGAATGACTTTCCTATAAATTGATAAGAATCCTATTGTTAGAAATTCAATTGAGAAAAATGTTCGAACATATTGGACGATTCACATAAAACATCATGTTCTTCTCGTCATCCCACTGTGAAGAGAATCGTCACAGAATAGTTACTGTACAAAATGTATAACGGATTCAAGAACTTGGCATCAACTCTTCAGCACATTGCGAACAAATTTGTTATCACTCAAGCATAATATGATAATGTCGTATAGGGGGTGCTATGTCTAGCATTTACCATTAAGCAAAGGATACGATTGTACCCGAGCCATGTTCTATATTGACCGCAGTGGCGGCACTCGCGGCAGTTTTAATTAACGTACACGCCGCGCGATGCAATGTTAACGATTACCGGGTAATGGAGTCGCGCGTGACCTTTCCTTCCAACCAAATATCAAATGGCGTGTTCTTATTTGTACGGCGTTCGTTTTCACCTAATGAACAAAACCAAACAAAATGTCAGCCATCAATAAACAAACAGATATTAAGTTTTGGGTAGACAGCGCGGCGGCGAGCGCCGGCTTGTCGGCCCTAACGCGCCCCTGCATTCATCGGACAGACACAGAGAACGACAGAAACTGAGCAAAAGTTAAAAGGAACATTTAAATACATTCAGAAAGTTTTCAGTCGATGTTTTTACTGATAATTTAATTGTAAACTTCCATACAAACTCTTCTTTAGCAATAATGTTAAAGGTAGGGAAAACTAACTAATACTGACCGGGAGCTAATCAGATGCGTTATCGGCCCTGACTGTAAATACATGAGGGAAGGATTGTTGGGTTAGTAGCGGCGTATGGGAATAGTTACAGTAACTTTTAGGCAGTAAAAGTGGACAATCATCGTAGTAATCGTAATAAGAGAGATAATCGCAGTGAGGTTCCGGCGCGCGAGGTGTCCAGCAAAGCTTGGGCTGCGCTTGCATGTTTTTCGGTTACGACGAGGAATCTGGCATGACTGGGCAGGGATACAGCAGTAATACACTTTCCCACGCATGCGCCGAGTGCGGACCGGTGACACCTCGACTACAATTACTATTGTACTACTACCCTAGCTCAGCCACGTTATATATAGCTATCGATCATGGTCCTTAAGCGCTAATAAACATTATTTATTAATTATAATTTATTAACATAACCTTGTTATGAATAAAAATAAAACAAATAAGTGCTTTAGTAATAGTAGGTAATTCTTTAGGGAGCCTAATGTTAATAGAGTCACACTGTGACCAGTTTAAGCTTTGAGAGTATGCAGGCAGGCTCCTCGCTATTACATATATTCTATGCTGCCACTAGGCTTATGATGCTGTTTTTTTTTAATATAATAGTGTGCATACTGTACAGGGCGGGTATAGCTACTCTGTGATTAACACCAGAGATTTTCTGCAGCATCGAAAAGAGAAATCGCTAGTAAGTTACTGAGATTCCTGATTCGTAAGACAATGTTAAATACAGTACTAAGTTATTTATTAGATATATCCCATAATATTATATTAAATAAATGGACCTTAACAAAAATTACGTGTGGCATCTAAATTGTCTTAGAGAATACAGGCCGTGCTTAGATAAAAGAATCCTTGTGTTTTTGTGGCTGGCGGGTTGAAAGTGAAATCGTGTGTCAAATGCCGGCGCATCACAAAAATGGCCAGTTGATTGGGTTTTTACGGACGGATTGGCGAGACCGCTAGGAATTTGAGCCGAGCCGAGGGCGGCGGGCTCCGACCTGGGCGAAGGGGCAGGCGCGCGGGCGGGCGGGGGGCGCGGGGACACGCTCGGGACGAATTTAAAATTCAGATAAGCGGAATAAACACTGAGCGGCGGAATGTGCGGCTCCCCGAGCCGCTCGCCGCCCGCGCCGCGCCCGCTCAACACACGTCGCCGACCACGGTCCGCATGGCGCAGCACGCGGGACTCTACCTAGTACCTAATTGCCCGTACCACTGGGTACAAGGGGTTTTCGAAATAGGTGACAAACTAGCATTAGTTTACTTGTACGTATATTATGAATATAAAGCATGTCAATGAAGCCACGAAATCTATAAACTACGTTAAAGCCATCAAATCATTAGCTGTGACGAGACATACCTTGCACCTAATATCTCACAATGTCGATTGATGTATATTATCATACAAAATTTCAAATTGTAGGTGGTGTGGCTACTCTGCTATTCCAAAGATCGCAATGTCCATCGCCTACCTAATGTTCTTGGATGTGTTTTAGTCTTTCAGTCTTTCGAGTCGATGATAGAGTCGGGTAAATGGGTATGGACACGGCACACGGCGCACGTGCGGTGAGTCGATATAAGATACCGCAATGACAAGGTTTTCCAGCAGAGCGCACGCACTATCAGCGCAGTGGTTATCGCGCAACACTGCACCGCCGCGCGAGGTGACGCGACGTGACAATTTTTCAGCTTATTTGCGTTTTCAATAGCTCTCCACTCGGATCGTCTCTACTCCCTATTTACTACGGAGCGATGTTCCGGCAAACCGATCATATAAACTCAGTCTGAGTAATTGTAAAACGAACCAATTTGGCTGCGGTTCAACTGACGCTAAATAGTTTAAGAGAAATATTTAGAAAGTTGTTCGATTGTTAAACTTTAAACCAACGAAATCGTTCTACAATACCTAGAACCAATTGTGCTCATGTTTTATGTCCATTTTGATACCTAATACATTACGTGTCGAATACGATGTGTTGAATGGAAACCAACATATCAAAAGTCCTCATGTGTTAAGGTTAGATTTATTTTTGTTTTTTTTTCGAGAATCTTGGCATCTCTGTTCTGACTAGTAAAATTTAATTAAATGATTTTAAATTAAATCAAAGTTAAAATCTATATCTATACTTATAATAAATCTGTAGAGAGGTCAATTCTGTACATGAAATATATTTCCAAAATAACTATCAGGGGGTGATTAGGGATCGATACTGATGCCAAAAATGCAATTAGTAAAATTTTTGTCTGTCTGTCTTTCTGTCTGTCTGTCTATCTGTCTGTCTGTCTGTCTGTCTGTATAACCGTTATAGAAACAAAAACTACTCGACGGATTTTAGCGAAACTTGGTACAATTATTTGTCATACTCCTGTGCTGGTTATATTATACTTTTCATCACGCTACAATTAATAGGAGCAGAGCAGTGAAGGGAAATGTTGGGAAAACGGGAGAAGTTACTCCATTTTTTAAGCTTCCGTCGCGTGTGCAACCTTAATGGTTAAAGCTACGCAGAAATCATGTATGACGGAAATGTTCTCCTTAAAATTATGTAAAAAATATCCCACGACAGCATATGTCTATCTTTTATGGTTTACTCACAATAACACGTGTAACTCCCGATAGCTTAACAGTTCGAAGCTTTCTCATTATATTTGACTACTCTTACGTTTATAACACTCTCAGTCATCCCTAATTAAAAAAGTTAACATTATTAAATATTCCTTAAAAGATTCATAGAAATCGGTATAGAAACACCAAAGTTATACATGAAATACGCTAATAATAAGCCATCACGCGTGAATACTGAATCATGCTACAAGCTTCCTTCGATTTCACCAGGATCCCATCATCAGACCCTGACAGGACAATCGGACCACCTGCATACCACCATACTTAAAAAAACATCCCGACAAATTGAGCACCTCCTCCATTTTTAAAGTCCAACATCCACGCGGGCGAAGCTGCGAGCGGAAGCTAGTACATAATAAAATAATAATAAATTCAGTCCTATATTCTATACTGTCCACTGCTGAGCACGGCCTGTTCTATTATTAAGAGGGATGTACGCCTTAGTCCACCATGTTGGGCTAGTGGAAATAAATAAATAAATAGTGCGGGATGGCAGATTTCACATGCCTCCGAATTTCTTAGAAACAATTATCAGATGTATGGATTTCTTTACAATGTTTTCCTTCACTGTTTAAGCCAGTTTATAATTGATAAAGAATACCACCCTTCGTTTTGAGAATCCCTCTCTTTCCTAACTAGGTTATCGTGCCTGTATAGTAATAATATAATATGTATAATTCATAAATGAAATAATATATTTAACTATACAAGCTAACAGGTAAATATTTAACAAAAAACTCAACACCGTAGGTGAATAAAAAGGACAGTGTGGACTCGAGGACATGGGGGTTGGAACAGTCAGACATGACATTCAATGACATCGTCATTATTATTCATTACCACAGCGATCTTTATAACACGGTGTTGTAACGCGCCGCGCACACATCGTTTTAAACATTTAATTATATTGTGTCGGAGGCATGCGCTGGCGCGGTGTAGTCCGCCGGAGATCAGCACAAATTCGCTATAGGCCTTAACGGTTGAATGATATAGTTTTTGGGGTATTTAATATGCGCATATTACAGACACATTTTGGAATATTTTGGTTTTGCAACTTCGGACAAATTGAGGGTATCCAGATTATTTGTGAGCCCTGCACCACGCACCTGACTACTGGCGCCCGCGCCGCGCCGAGCTACGCGGCGCCGTGGGAGAAAAACATCTGAATTGACGCAAAACAATCCGTGTGATGTACAATGACGTGGCAAATGTGAGGTCATAAACACCGCGAAAAAATATTTGCGATGATAATATTAAACATAAACCCAACAAGTGTGAGTGAGGGCGCCGTGGGATGTGGTCCATTCAGATTCTCGACGAGACCACGTACACTACAATATATCTATTCATTTTATCGTCAACATATTGTACTTATATGGGTAAAACGTACGTTATATAAGTTAGGACTTCTTATCGTTTTTTCTTTGATTTCGTGCTTTTCAGTTACTATTTTCTGTAGTTGTGTGTGTGTGTTTTTTGGATACCTTAAATGAGGTGGTCGGGTAAAAATATTGAGATTTTGAATTACAGGGCAGACGCGTCAACGTAGGTTCGCGCGGGCCTCGGCGCGGGCGCGGGCGGAAGTTAGTATCGTGAATGAGCAGCTCGTTTGTATGTATCGGCGGCGGGTCGGGGCTCCGCGTCACTGACACCTCTTTATTATAAACGCATTAGACACCTGTGCGCGGCGCGTCGCGTCAGGTGCGGCGAGCGCCCGCTTCTACGTGCCCGGTGCCCGCAACTCCATGTAACATTATAATACTATGCTCTGTTTATTTACACGAATTCGTGACGAGGTCATACGCATTTGACGCCCACCGCGTCACTATTCATACATATCCGTATGTATAAAACGGAGTAGGTGCTGGACGTTGGGTAACAAGGGCGCAGTATCCCGACTCTGTCGGGTACGGCCGGCGGTGCTGGGTGTGCACTGTGCAGTGAGTATTTCTGATGAGTTGTGGCCACGACGCCCCGGTCACGCCATTAATTATAAGTTTACGTTACTGTACATTTAAATTTACGTGTTGTAAATCAAGTGCACTGAATATTTTTATATGTACGGTTCAATGCAAAATACGATATGACGTGACATGCGCAACGACGCGACGGAGTGCTCCACTGGATACATTGATAGTTGCGACAGAAAATGTAAAGTATTTTAATTTACGCATTGTTGGTGAGAAATTAACAAATCGAGCCTTTTCATGAAATTATTTGTTGACCGGCTTAATGTAGAGCGCTAATCTTGGAGTAGCGCGTAGCTAGTGACAATCCGTGAGTTATGTTTGTCTGTACACACCGTTGAACCAAAAACATTAGTTTGCTCAGCACTTTACGCCGTGCATAAAGTGCATATAAGTCTGTCGCCTGCGATGCAACATTACTTTGTTTTACTTAGTTAGAAAAAAATCAGTAAAGCGTCGGCACACATGTATTGCAGCATTGAATGCGGATACCAACAGTACATTGATTCCTTAATGTTTTTGTGGGGGCTAGCTAGTTTTACTCTAAAGCTATAAGTCAATAAAAAAACATGAATGTGTCAGCAATTAGCGACAAAAAGCGATCGTTTAAAGAGACGTATGTGGTCCATCCATTTAAGGCATCGACTCTAAATTACACACAAAACGAGAATCATGGCGAGTGCAGATTAAGACAGTTGCGTGCAGTACAGATGTTAGCAAGGTGCTATTGTCTCCCATGGCGCGACGTAATAGAGAAAACCGATGTAGTGTCTTGAATTAATTACTGCTGCAGTGAACTTAATAAAAATACCGCGACGCGTCTTATCAAACAAAAATAAGAAACTCACAAAATAGGTGAAAGATACATAATCTCTCCTCATGTCCGTCTCCGTGATATCCTGAATCCGCGCCTGATAAGCGGCGGGCAAGTAGTTGCGTCGCGAGGTGCGACTCGCTAATATTGTACAGTGAAAAGTTTTGTAACTTTTCACTTAGTGCTTAGCGCACCGGCGCAGCTCGGGGCGGCTCGGCGGGCGGCTCGACGGTGGACACGTGGTACACGCAAATAACTACATTACTATTCGCACGCATTTCAGTGATAAAAGATAGCAAGGCATCAATTATATTTTAGCCAAGGTTTGTGGTAGAGCCTTGTTTAGACAACTTCAACTGTAAATATTAGGTATGGGAATGTAAGGACTTTAAAGACATGTTACATTGGCGCGTCGACTGTCTTATAGAAAACCGATAAAAAATATTATTTTAGCTGTTACTTTGTACCGGTAAGTGATATTGCTACAGGTTTATTCCTCCCATTCCTCCTGAATCTCTTTTCTTTGACTTAATCTTTAAGTTTTTGGAATTAAAATAGGTCGAACGCAGTTTATTTCTAGATTACTGTTGTAATGTGTAGTGTATGGCAAGTTGATCAACCACTAGCGCATGTGAACACAATATGTTTAGTATCTGTTTCAATACAGGAATTAAACCGCTTGGTCTACTTCCCGACTAACTACACGTCCGTTGTCATCGAGCCATGTGTGATCGCGTAAAATAACACAATTATTACAATTTTATACTAAATAAATAAAAGTTTCCGCGCGTTTCTGCTCGTGCGACCACCGTGTCGTTGGCTGTGTGCGCGGTTCATTAACGCGCGCGGCGGGTAATTGAAACCCGCACTCGCACCCGCCGCACTCCGCTACACCCACCATTGTTACCACGACACGGCGCACGCGCATTCATACTATTTTATTAGAATCTAATACTGGGACCGTTTTCTTACACTAACATTGAAAAAATATTTGGAATGTGTCTCCACCTATAAGACACCTATAAGAAATGAATTTAAATTAATGTTGTCCTATTTCTTTATACAAGTAGTATAATACTAATTATAGAACCTCTGTGAGTGCTTCTAGAGTCACGGGTTCAGTGCGCGTTTTGTACATATGTCCATCAACCAATTTTTATAATACGGTATATGAAGTATATTAGTTACTGTTAAGATCTCCTTTAACGCTTTTCAAAAAAATCAGTTGTAAATCTAGTATGAAATAAAGTAAATTACTTTTACACCGTCGCGTCGCTGACTTATTAGCCAGTCTTATTAGACGTGTACGGAGTTGATCACCAATATGACGAACCACAACGTGAGGACAAGACGTGGGGTAGTGAGACACGTAAGGGAGCGCGACGCGGGGGACACTTCACATCGACACACTATCACAGTCATCCATGTTGTATCGCTCCAATGCCACATTAACAAATTGAAGTAGAGAAACAAGCCTGGTCCCGAAAAATAAAAAACTTACATTATATGGAGCTCCGGGATCAAATTCAAAATATCACGACGCACTTAACAGATCACAAAGCCAGTAAGTAAGTGTATTTAGCACGACATTGAGTGGGGACTGTGGAGCACAGCGCGCCAGTGCCGCGCCGCACCGCCACACCGCCACACTGCTCTCCGTCGCGACTGCGCTACAGATTCATATCACCAGGGTTTACAAATTAAAACCAACTCCCACTGAGTTGTAATTAGTTGTGTTTTCGAGACGATGATTCGCGCGATAACGTTTGAACAGTGCGTGCCTTATGATGAGCCTGATATAATTATACAGATAGCTGGTGCACTGCTCACCCCCCCCCCTCCGGGGCTCCTCTTCGCATCTCCACTACACCCTGCAGTTGTAGTACACGATAAACCTCTATAAATTTAGTTTTGCTTTAAATTTGATTATTTGATGCGTACAGGCATACGTAACAACGTACATATGCAAATGAAGTTTAAAACAATGGTTTCTTTGATCCGATGGCTTCCCATTAGATATTATGCAAATATATAAGTTATAAAGTGGCCGTGGAGCTAATAAAGTCGTGTTGGCTTTGTGAGCATGATGTGGAGTCAGTGGGGCACGACACCGCGCGCTGTTTTGTTTCTGTATGCTTGCGTGCTCTGGGACTGTCATTGTGCATTATGCGAAATTGTCATAGTTCAAATTTATAAGTAAAATTGAGTTATTTTAAATCGCGTACAAAGCTAAGTAAAGCTGTTTGTATCAAATAATACCAAAATAAACGATGCAGACTTTCTATATCTAAGTGTTTAGAGTTATGGTGGCTACAAGTCAAAAGTATCTACAGAGTATCTGGGGTGTCAAATGAAAAATCATGAATAAATGAATCGCTAATATTTGTCAGACTTAATTATGAAGAAAAGCCTTGAGTAAACCAATAAAAGTTTTTTAAAAACAAAGTTATGGAATATTATTTTACTCATTTAATACATGGCCGAGGAAGTGATCAACTCTCCTAATGCATTGGAATAATTATATACATATCGCATATGCAATTAGTAGTTTGGGATCCCTTAGTACGAATAGGTATACTATTCGAAGCCTGTGGAGCGACAGACTTGCGTGAGCATGATATCGTCTGTTGCACAGTGTTCTCTGCACAGTGTCGCGTCGCGTCTGCGAGCGGTCGGTGCGTAGTGCCGCCGCGCAGTGGTCACGCACCGCGACTCCCACTCAGTGGAAGCGGCAAATTGAGCCATCCCCAGCCGGTGCACGCGATGTCCTGCATTTTTGCAACATTGCTAATGACACAGGCGACATTCTGATATAAATCAAGGATTTCCTTTCAATGAACGCGTCCGAAGCGAGCAGCGGGCTCGACGTGGGAACCGACGGCGCCCGCTAACCACCGCCGCCGCACCGCCCGCGCTGCATCATCACACGTTACAGCACTAACCGAAATCAACAGTGCCTTGATCGCGCGTTAATTACACAGTATGCGGTTACAAATATAACTTATATTACTGATGTCGATGTATTTTGAACATAAATTTATAGGAAATTACGGAATAGACGATTTTATACAATAAGATGTAGTCATGATGCTCAAAAAAGTACCGCGATAATACTTAATGTGGTTGATATTATTTGTCGGCACACGGCACCCTTGCGGCGCGGCTCATGGCACGTCCGGCGCATTACCCGCAGCTCGCGACCGCGACCGCGGACCGTCGACGCACTTATCTGCTCCTCCCACAACTATTTGTAACAAATAATGAAGAAAACATCGGCCTCACTCGGCGCTCATCTGTCCCGTCATACTGCCGAATGCGCGTTCGCTACGTAAGCGACGCAATATACTATGTTACCTACAATCCATATCCATATCCATATTCCATACTTATACTTCCATCCACAATATAAATAAGAAAGTCTGTCCGTCAGTCTGTCTGTCTCTATGTTACACTTTTACTGCTGAACCACTAAACCGATTTCAATGAAATTTCACATAGAGATAGTTTGAGACCTTGCGACGGACGTAGGCTACATTTAATCCCGAGAAAAAATATATATAAAGGATTTATAAATGTAAACATAAAGTTCATCATAATAATATTTATGAAGGGGAAGAGAGAATCTAATTTAACAAAATTATTCTCGTGTTCTTTTACTACATTACAATCTGTTAATTAGTGATCATGTAATGGTTATTCCATTCAAATAAAGCCTTGTGTATCCCGAATTGGGTGAGTGTTTATAATAATTATTTAATAAGCAATGTAAATATCTAGTTTTTATATTGTGTGACTGCGTAATGTGAGCTTATGTAAATATCTTAATATTTTCTCTTTTAAAATAAGCAACTCTTATTAACTCGGCCATGATTCGAATACGATCATTCCATTTAAAGTACAGTTTTGGTCTTTTGTGAATACAAGTGAATATGTATACATAGCTTTAATACGGCCACCATTCTGACAACTAATCCTGCCTTATCGAATTAACAATAGTAATATTTAATGTTTGAACTAATCTTGTGCATGTTGACTGTCTCATGTCGGATACTACTAATTGCATCAACACCGCTAGGTACTTGGGTACGATCTTTACGCAATTATCTTTCTCTTGCCTTTTATTTCATGTTCGTAATCACAAAATTAGGGGACAGGGTATCAGGGAGAGTGACAATCTGTGTGGATTTCCTGGTATGGACTTTTTTACTTTACCCTGGGAGGATACAAGATAATTGTGGCGCGACCTTGACCCCGCGTACGCACACAGTGCAGCGGCAAGGCGGGGCGTGTGCGCGGGCGCAGGTGCAGGGTGCGCACGCGTCGCGGCTCAAATATCAACACATGTCACTCACCCCCGAGATGAAGCGGCTGGCGCCCGGTCCCGTTACACCGTTACACTGTCCCACCGGACCCCGGAGACCTGCGGCCACCTACACCCACATCGCGGCCACTAACTCCAGGCTAAAAGACTTCACTTGCCTATTACTTTAAATCATACATACGAAACTTAGTAGCAACAATCCACAAATTACGTATCTATACTTAATATTAATGTTTTTAATTAATAGGATAGTATGTGTATTATGAATGGGCGCAACTTGCGGTCTAAGGCTGACATCGGTTCAATTTTAAATTCACGCTAAACGTTTAGATAATTATTACAAGTAATTATTGTGTACTAATTATCTATTTTATATTCTTCTTCTTTTAACAAGTGACACGTTCATATTCACATATTTTATATGCAGAAATGACTACATTTTTTGAGATAAATCAGTCGGTACTTAGTAGTTTTTCGAGTCGTACCTAGACGTAAGACAAAGTTGGCTTTATGTTATAGTTCGGGCTAAGACGTCGTGTACATCGGATGAGGATAACGTGCGAACTGCGATTACGTCACTCATCTTAGAAAAACTTGCGCTATTTATGTTGGGTACAAAAAATCGCTTAATTGTATGCATCGTGTACGAGCGTTCATTATAGTTAATTTGAATAGCTGAGGATTCGGACGGGCTCTTGTTTTTCGCCTATTTGCATGTGTTTGAAGGTCGTCGGCTCCGCGGCCTCTCTCATCTTTATGATCTGTACGAGATAAATGAAAGTCAAAGTGGTAATATAATATTTTATTGTACCTGTGTACAACGCACTAGTATTTTATAACTTTCGGTTCTAAAAAACGGGCGTGTTAAGAAATAAAATTCATGAAATGGGATCATTCAGTTTATTAAAATGCCTATAGGCTCGCTCCGCCACGGCGCGGGGAGCTACACTTGACTTTAGGATATGTAGAGTTAGTGCTAATTCTCTCTACGAAGTAGAGACGCGCTGTGTGTAAAATAGTTTACACTTGTAAACTTCTACCGTACGCATGGACTCGAGTGGGACCACTCATCTACATAATGAACGCTATTATGGTGTGATTCAATAGTGTCTATTTTATTCAATTTTTTTTTACTTATTTAGGTCTGCCCGTATTCTTGAACGAGGAGGTAGAGATGCAAGAAGCGTTCAGTGAAGACACGGTTGGCCGATCATATTTGTCAAGACCGAAAATAAGATGAACCTATCCCAAAGAGAACGAATCACTTTTAATACGTCAATAATTGTAATTCTTAAAATTTTTAAATATTAATAAGTGATGCTCTGTTAATAGTACATTCTCAGAGCGCACTGACACCATGAGTGGGGCTAGTAAAATTAAAGCAAACAGCATAGCACAGCCTGCGAACATGTGCTCAAATACAATATTATCTGATTTATGCTCTAAATATGGACCATGTATTGGGTAAAATATGAATGATGTCTAACATGAAGCAAGAGCAACTGCCTCGTTTATGTAATACAGTGCAGTAGCGGAGGCCGCGCACTTGGTGCCTGTCAACACCCCTTAAGACGCGTGATGAGACGCGCCGGGCTCGGGGCTCGGGGCTGAGTGATCACATGTAAATGGAGACACGTACGCGCTCGATTCAAATCAGCGGCACGTCGGCGTGGGAGCCACTGCCGCCGAGCACCGAGCGCCACGCGTGCGCCGACTGCCGCGCTAAAGAGCCCACTTTGAAATCGTAATAGGAAACATAATGTGCTTCGTACTTGTTAAAACTGTTACTTAAATTGATATTCACACATGTCAATGAGTGTGGGTGAAGTAATTTACCTAATTGACAATTATCTTTTCGATATTATACTTGATACGAAGTTTTTCTAGATGCCTTTGAGTACTGTTTTTACCACATCATAAACTCATTATGTTAATGAATAGCTGCGCCGTCAGTTGCGCCCGTGAGGACTTTAACAAATCTTGTCCTGTAATATTATAATAAACGATTAATATACCCTTTGTTAATCAGCATGTTATGAAACTCGTTTCAATATGTTCGTGTATAGAACACAGTGCGATTGTGACGTCACTGTCACATGCCGGTGCGGCGGCGCGCGGCCATGCTCTATGACACTTCTAACTAAACTTCAAATTAAATCTTTTTATTTTGATGAATTTAACCAAATATATTCCATAGAATAATGCTTCATGTTTTTTAGCAATGAGATTTTGGTTACATATAATTGGCTCATGCGTGATACGCCAAAGAATACGTATGGCCTACGATTGTTTTATACGTGAGAGATTAAACAATACAGTTAGTTATAGAACTCTGGCGTAGAAATCTATGTCAAATTATTGATGTCATACAAATTTTATGAAGCTAATAAGAGAGTGGGTCTAAACTTCGAGCCAATCTAAATTTGAGAAAAATTTAAATAGAAAAAATACGTGTGTAGAGCTATTGATATCTCTATGATATGTACGGACTAAAAATACGTTCAGTAAGCTGTGACTGTGCGCAGTAATTACATCTCTGCCTAGGCCTTTGAAGATACACGTGTGATCAGATTTATATCTGATATATGACATACAGTTCTATTAGTTAAGCAGTTCAGTTCCTTTATCCATTGTATGAATTTCTATAGAAACTTGTCAATTACATGAATTTCATCATAAATCATACGCATTAACATAATATAAATGTCAATTTTGTTATTTTACGTTAAGAATTGCTACGCATATTGTGTTACGCATTAGGATCGAAGCCAAGGCCCTCGGTCCGGCAGCTGGCTGCTCCCACACACGCATCACTCAGTCAGCTTGAACCCTCACTACTCATGCTGCACTACTGTGTACTATCACGACTTAGTTCACAAGCTTTACTAAATATAAATTGTAATTGTATTTGTTCTAAATAGAGGATATATTGATTTTATGAAGTTTTTTAGAGCACGTCATATTTATAAGTGGTTACTGAATATGTATCGTGGATCCTATTATTTCTCAATGCATTTTTTTAATCGACTTAAAAAAAAACATTAAATATCAAAAAATAATTTAATAGAATAAATATATAATGGTAATATCGATTAGTGGTTACTATAGTGGGTTACTAATTAAAATTTAACTTCGTCCATTGTTTCCATATACTTGTTCATGTATTTATCTAGCGTGTTGTGGTGTTGGTTAACCTGTTATGTTAAATTATTGTTTGATTTTTAGTGGTTTTTGAAAGCGGTTAAATTTTTTGTGAAAAAGTTTTTTTAAGGAGACGACCTCGGCTCAATATTATGACAATGATAGATAATGTACTACGACACATGAAGCGCGCCCTCCAACTTTGTTTTGATGTCGTCAAGTAATTAAGTCCACTAAACTTAAAAATTCACATCAATAATGGTACCCAAAGCTAATAATAAGAAACCAGAATGTCCAGCAGACGTCGTTCAGACACCCTGTTCTACACAGACCGCAATATATGTAAACTACCTCAACTCCAGATTTTTAGTATGTATGTGCCTGTCTTGTAAATTTGCAAGACATTCAGTGTGAAGCGAATTTGGCTACAGCGACGTCTATTTGGATTTAACAAATTTATAACTATTTGAATGTCATGCCTAAGCCGGTTAATTCGGTTCATGTAATAACTGTCAGAGTTATTATGTTAACCATAGGTATCGAAATAGATAATCGATGCCTTAAACTGAGCATTATAATGCAATAGCGCGGGTGTAGGGACGGGAGCGGCGCGGTGGCGGTCCGTTAAGGCGATCCACTATTATACGAGTAATTAATGCGGGCGCGCGCGCCTAGCGGGACCCTAACGTCCAGCAGGTGCCGCTAACGGGACCCGCAAAGGTCACCCCGGCGTGTCACCACCGGACCCTTGCCTCCGCCGACATCAGGCTCGCATTCTATGCAATGTTTTGTAAACAGGTACCGTGTGGTGCTGCCGTGCGTACAATGCGACACCACCGCGGCGCGCCGCGCCGTGCTATCGACACCTACAATCGTATCGCAGATCGAGTCGGTGTACTGATAGTCGAAGTTCCCGCTACTTGCCGCTCATAAAAGGAGCACTGTTATCATTTCGCCAGTTTTTTGTATAATTAAGAGAGTACTCGTGAGACAATAAACAATGTAAATATTAAAAGACCTTTCTTTTACGGTCGTTGTAAAACTATTGTGTGTTGTGAGGCGCGGCTGGTGGTTTGTGCAATTTTTTACTAAATTGTTTCCTTTTTAAAGTTCCTTTGAGCAATAAATTAGAAAGTTCCGTAACAAACTGAACAAATTTTTACTGCGTATTGCTTTCTCCGAGCTGCATTAAAAAGTAACAATGTTTCACGTGACGCCTTAACTGTAAACATTTACAACGGGGACGTTCGGTCCGTTACGAGGTACTCGCAGTGCCGGAGAGGCTGCCAACCCGCGACCCGGCCGGCCAGCACCCTTGCACCACCACCATGCCACGCCGAGTGCTCCAGTCTGAGAGAGGACTGAGCTGGGTTGGATGTAATTAGGAATGCAATGGTGCTGTAGGACAATTAGTAGGTCCTGTTAACGAACAACGCGAGGCGACGCGGCGGTTAATACGGTAGAGTAGTATGAAGGCTACAGGGACATATGGGTAATTAGAAACCGAAACATCATCAGAAATAATAACAGAGCGACGTCGAGAGTTGTACGAGGAGGAAAGTGAATCACAGCGAAATCGCCGAAGCGAGCTACTGTCTGTGTCACAATTTATCAATTCGAGAGACATCGTGGGGGGCCACAATATTATGATCAGTCGTAACGATCGCTTGTAGCAAGTATAATTTGGTGTATAAGAGTAAAAATGGCAAACTCACCCGCGTCCATGGCTGCTCGCTGCGGGTGAATGATGCGCAGGCGCCGCGGACTCGCCCCACTCCCACTCGCTTCAGACTTAGGCCAGTCTATAGGGCGCATTATTCACCCCCGAGCGCACGCAAAAACTGAAATGTCAGGTGATTTCCCCGCGCCCTCGACTCCCCGCCCCGGTAACAGTGCCGGACGAGCGCGGCCGCGGGACCTTTAGGTCACCCCAGTGCCGTGAGCGCCCATTCTCGCTAACGGGGCTCTCGCTCAAGGACATACTCACCACTACAACAGTACCCTATTTTTGCACGCCTTTTAAACAATTTAGACCGTAGTTATGCGCGACGCGCTTGTTCCTGTCGGGAGCCTGGAGCCGCAGGCCGCAGCCGCCGAGCGGTCGGTGGCGAGACGAGTCCCGGGACCGCAAGTTGCTTCAGTTTTTGCGCGTCTGCGCTCAGGTCTCGCACCGTGACGTGTACAATTCGGTCTCGAATAACATAACAAACATATTTGTATGGTAATTGGCACTAATTAGCAACAGTGTATGATTGGTATTTGAATAATTTGAAATATTATGGCGCATACGCGGACCGTCTGCTAATGTAAAGTGTACTTTTCATTTATTTATTTTGGTTTTTGAGCAGGCTTATTACTTAATTAAAGGGAAATAAACGTTGTAATCAAAATTTATAATCGCCTCTAACTTAATGTCTGTGCAGTGGGAGATGCTGAGTTTCAATTCCAGGTCTCCGGTCGGAGCCATTTTGTGCGAGTTTTCTAACACGATTTACCCAGAACTGCGTCTCTCAAAATATTACTAGAACATGCTTGAATAGTGTATTGCCCGGATTCTACATCATGTTTAGATACGGACATATCGAAGAATATATTATTATAATTTACTTTATACTGAAATATGTGCATGCAAAGTTAACACTATTACAAGAAAATAACGAACAAGAGACGTTCAAATCAATGCTTTCGAAATGTAAATGTTGCTACATTGGACAAAAAAAACAAAAAATTACAAAAAAATATTTATTTGTTTCTAAGAATAACTGCAAATAGAATTTTTGATTTATTTTGCCTTTATATCCGCTAATGACAATTCTACCACGATATTATTTAAAAAGGTTGGAATTTGTTCGAAATAAAGAACCAGTACCCATACAATAACTGGACATGTCCTTTATGACTTCATTCATAGGATAGAAAAGTTGAGTCGTATTGTAGAGTTGGGGGCATGTTCTGCCGCGCGCCCTGGCTACAGTTGAACCGTTATAACAGTAAGATTATATTATATGTCATGTAGCAATACTGAGGCGCCGATTTACATCGTGTCCGCTGCCTTCACAGATCTTGCACAACAAAACGAAATTTATTGCATACCGCAGTTTCTAGTAACTTTGCAAATGAAAAAAGATCGTTATAAGTTTTTTTAGTTAAAAGCATAATAATGCGTATTAGGCAAAAATCATCAATCACGGACGTCCCTCGGAGCAATTTGTGTGCTTTCTTAGAATTGAAAGGTTTCGTTCGCACAAGATCACCAGATAACAATCGCGTGTAGAGTACCCCGACACGTCAGCCCCTCTCGGCCCCGCGCTCTCGCCGCCACAAAGGATTTGCATACGTGCATAATATTTCGTGGAGTGCTAATCCGCTACCTGCCCAGTCCTTACCGAGCGTTATAAAGGTCTGTCCACAACACGAGTACATTATAAATATGAATCGAACACAGTATCACACACGTAAATTCTTGTAGAATGTCACTTTTATTAATGTTGCTGTATACTGTGGTGCATATTTGGACAAATCTGTTCGAATAGATGTTAGTGTAGTAACTACTGACTGCCCCGACCCCACTCGCGCGTGGTAAGCACGACGCAGTTCTACTAAACATGTTGTACGTTAGAAATGTTCGTGACAACTGTTATGCATAGTATCTTGGTCATCATACAAAATTGCAAGAGTATCTACATACATATCTATGACACCCCCCTCCCCCTGGCCCCTCCTTCCTCGGCCACCGCGCGCGCTCCCCGTCGGGCCGCAGTAGTGGCACGCATATTTTTTGTGCACGCATCAGGTATGAGAGGCCAGGTACGGCTCGTTTGGGCAAAAACTGCCAAAACCGAAGCTAATATATCAAAGTGGCTCGTAAAGCGACAATACGCATGCGGCATTATGTTACCGGATCATTACAGTCGTGACGATGCGGGCCTCGCTGAGCTGCACGACCGGCGATGCCTCGCAAGCGTCCCCACTTAAAGACCTCTCGGACGGTCCTGTTGGTACGAACTACTGTTTAGTACCTACAAACTAAATATCTCGTATGCGCATGTGCTACTGGGCTTACGAAACTACACACTTACTTGAGCCACCTTAACAGAGAGTGGAACAAGCGCAGTTGGTAACGTCGGAGGTCAAGCAGTCTCTGATTCAACGGTAACTAAAGCGGTGAGGTCTCACAAACACAGTCGAACAGCGCAGCGGCGAGCTCGTGACGAGTAAAACTAAACCCCCATTGTATGTAGTGGCGCGGAGTCACCGACCTCTTGCTGCACTCCTACACGTTGCAGATGGTGACAAACGCGGCACGATGTTTGATAAGAGCCTTATGCTCAAATTGTCATGTACTGCCTTACACGATTGCATCCAAAAATCTGAGCCTAATGCTGGGACTGCTGCCAACACGTGAGTGACTAAAAAGGGAATATTTTTTAATCTGTACAGTAATATTAATTGCTTGCTAGACTAGAGGCTTTAGCCGAAATAATTTCCATAGTATCCCTATATACTTTTGCATTTATAGTACTATCAATAAAGATGGATCACCATATTGCAGAGACGGCACACCCGATGACGAACATAGCCACGTGAAACGCGTCATCATCTATAAATATCAACCTAATGGATCTAGATCACATTATGTATATTCATAGAAATATGTAGACACTAATGCCCTAATAGTTCAGTTTATGCACTTTTACATTGTAAACACGGCGATGTGATTTTTAATGAATTTCCATTAACCTACATTCGTCTTGAAAACCCGACACTAATTAATAAAAATTCTATGTTAGCTATGAACCAAAAGTTCTATTTAATCTAATATTATAATAATTATGCTAGCAAAAATAGTGTGTAGTATAAATGGTCGTCGGTTCATAGTCGAACTGACAACCACCATTTGTCTAGTCCGCCATTCGGTTGTTATGCAGTTAAAGTGCTCTTAAACTTTATTTATAATCTAGGAATTTAAGTTATGTTGTTATTTACGGAATTCTTGAAATTAATTGACATTTAACGAATGCAGAACTAAAACGGATGTTCAGTGTAATGTAGGGAAACGCGAATATCGGTCAATATGTTCACCATACGACCTTAGAAAATCTATAGACCGTGTAAAGTATGTATGTTTGAGCACGGCGAGACACGATGCAGAGCGGAGTGCAGCGATACTAAAAACTTCAATTATTCGCATCTCGCAAGCGACGACAAAAACCATTGAAAATGTATTGAAATATGCGCCCGATTGTTCGACGATCGAAGGTGAGGTGATGAAAAAACACAGCAGATGTGCCGCCGCTACCTGCCGCGCCTGCGCCGCGCCGCCCCGCCGCCCGCGCCCTCGCCACGCATGCAAATGTGGTGCCGTGCTGTGGGACCGTAAGTAGGTACTGCAAGCCTGCGAGTGCACCACCAGAACCGACGTACATAACATGCGTGGGTCCGTCAATAACGGTCTAAATATATAAATATATATTTTTATGGACATTCTAGTCTTAAGTCAGTTAACATTTTACATACATACATAACATCACGCATTTATCCCCGAAGGGGTATGCAGAGGCGCAACTAGGGCACCCACTTTTCGCCAAGTATGTTCCGTCCCATGATGTGATAGGGGCGAGCCTATCGCCATATCGGGCACAAATTCCAGACTCCGGGCTGATACTGAGCAGAAAAACCCAAATATCACTTTGCCCGACCCGGGATTCGAACCCAGGACCTCAGAGCGCTATTGTACCGGACATGCAATACAACTACGCCACCGAGGCAGTTAACATTTTAAACATAGCTACCATCTTCCTTGATGTTATCATATCATATAATAACATGATTTGTTGTGACTCACGCATGTCTAATGCGCTATACTTTTTGTATTATACAACACCGTGTAAATGAGGCCTTCTTGTAACCATACCAGTGGTAACCGTCGTGCGGTCAGACGGTTAGGGCGAGCACAACTTTCGATTTGAAACGCAATATGCATACCGTAATGTAGTAATGGGCCGGCCACTACCGGTCCCGCTGAATTAGTGTAATAAAAATAATAAGCGGCGGCGACCTGCGCCACAATAAATAATAAATTATAGAACAAATTGCATATCAGGCGTTTAACCATACCACGGTAGCCATAAACCGCAGCACGCGCGTGACAGCCACCGGGATGCCGTCCGCACCCCGTACCAGCAGGCTCCGAGCGCACAGTAAACACGTGCTGACGACATGCTCATCTACCAGTGGTGTATCAGTCGGCTTAGGAGATCCCAAAATATTCGATAAGATCGGCTATAAGCGAATCAAACGGACGACTCTCAACGAAGAAATATTATGATCCTAAGCGAGCCAGGAGCATACCGCGCGCGACTCGTTCGGAACGCTCTATGATCGTCCCATCTAGATGCGTAAAACGGGTAAAGCAGCATATTTGCTGGACAAATTAATGATTTGAATGGTCATTGGTGATTGTACTGTGAGGCTCCCGTCCTAATAATTACTAATACTTAATGAATGATTATTATTCTGTTCTGTGAAACCTACGAGTATTGCTATATCATGTTTACTATGCAAGACCATTGCAACTTATTCACATTGTTCTCCAAATAGGCGTAGGTGCATGTTTGGCAGTCTGGCTGGTGCGAGAGTGCTGCAACGCATTGCCAAATATCGCCACGCGCGCTCCTCGCGCCTGGCTTAAATATAATGCGCTT
The DNA here is from genome assembly GCF_014839805.1 of Manduca sexta. Classification (NCBI taxonomy): domain Eukaryota; kingdom Metazoa; phylum Arthropoda; class Insecta; order Lepidoptera; family Sphingidae; genus Manduca; species Manduca sexta. Next base: position 16,453,798 of record NC_051138.1, read on the forward strand.
TTGAATAATAATAATTACATTATAATGAACGGATTACACGAACTAGCATTTAGCTAGCAAGTTTGTGAAATAAGAGTTCCTCATGTAGGTAGGCGCTATATTACACATCGGCGTGGAAAACTTTCTGTGGAGCTTTACTCTCATAGTTCTCTTTCAGTATCAAAGCGATCATTAACAATAAGTACGCTTTAACAAGTCAAAAGCGCGCGGGCTTTGGGTTCGAAACCAACAAGTTTGTCTCATTAGATAAAAAGATTAACTTTATTCGCCACGTAGACATAATATGAAAGGCTCTCATGACCCGTCATTTGATATTTAAAATGATTTAAATTGTTAATCAAATAATTTTGGTGAAATATTTGAGAACCAGTACGGGCTAGCAGGTACAGAGGACAGCAGAGACGGGATTAGGCCTAGGGAATGAGAAGCGGAACTAATATTGAAATAGGGAAGGAATACTCTATAATATATAATGAGAGGGAAGGACATGCGCCACGGTCCTCGCCGGCGAGGGTAATACAGATCTTAGTTTAACTTATCTTCTGGACTTGCACTAAGTATATCAGCAATGACAGTCCGAAGATGAAAGGCAAAAAGATGCTCCGAGCTTAATCTATGGGTCATCAAATGTCATAAAGTTTTAAAATATGATAAACATTTGTTAATTAGCAGATAATTGCATGTTTATGTAATGCCACGCAAGTCAAATAATAAAGATTGTTCTATGTGAATTTGTCGCAGACTGGAATCTTTCATCAGGGTAACAATGCAGGGCCCAGTGCTGGAGGAGTGTGGAGGGTGAGGCGGTGCACGGCGGCGGGGAGTGCGCGCGTGCGGAACGGGCCCGGGGCCGGGCTCTGCGCACTCGAGGACAAGTGCGTCGCGGCGCGGGAGACGGCGAGCGGTAACACCCGTGAAATTTGACCAATACCTTACATAATGACACCCAAATAGTACACCTCAAAACTGTTTCTTGCACCGTGTTATATTGTATTTGTAATTTTTCACGATGCTACCTCGATGTTGTGTGTTGACAAACACTTTTGGGACTGTACTAAATAAATTAATTATGCACATACAATATATCATTTCGACACGGATGTTTGATCGTAATGGTGTGAAATGTGCACCTGTATAGGCGAGAATAGTTTAGCGCAAAATTATTGCTAATGTGATTAGGTCCTTTATTTTATTATGCCGTCAAGTAGATCATCCTAAATATAAACGCAAATCTGAATGATTTATTATTTGATGATTTAAATTGCACGTTGGTTAATTGACATGATATAACCTACAAGTGAATGATTTAATATATCATTGCATGTCAAAGCGTGAAGTCGCGGAAGCTATAGGCGCTGTCCGCACGTGCCGCGTGCTGCGAACCACACAATAGGTGCGGTAGAGCAGCTATTATTGCCTAGCTGTCAACATGAGCAGTAACTACGCTCGCGCGTGCTGCCTGCGAGCCGCGAGCCGCACACCTCGGGTCGTGATGCGGACTTGTGGCCACTCTCCACCGCGCCGCACCGCCTTCTGTACAGATTTATGTTAATATCTTGCACATATGTTCGACATTTAATGCAATTTATACAATTTGTCCAAAAATAGTTTTATTTGAACGCCATATGCATTAATAGTTACTTACTCAAACTTGTAGTGGACAAGGACATATAATATCGATTGTTACGGCTGTGTTAGTTGATTACAAAATTATTTGTAAACGACACACTGGGCGTAACGCGTAAAGTTTAACGAAATTAAACATTTTTTATGTACTTTTTGAAAGTCCTTAAAAATTAAGACTTTGTAGATAAAAGGAAATAAGATAAAACGTTTACAAATGCTTATGAAACAATCAGGTTTGTTGACGGCCCAGTCGGCGGCAGTGGCAGCGGCAGTGGCAGTGGCGGTACACAGAGAGCGTGCGGCAGAAAGCGCCGCATCACGCCCGCGGCCGCGCCGGCCCGCGCCCCGCGCCCCTCCGTGGGAGCTGTTTTTGTGGCCCACTTCGGAGCGACCACCGAGCAAGTCACACACAGTGACGTCACTACACGCATCGACATCACACATCCGCGTTCATTCACAAGCGCCGTGTGAACCCCACAAACACAACGATGGCATTGTGTGTCATACTTTAAATATGAATAGTGAACAGCACGTCGATGTAATGGCACACAACTCGGCTTGGCAAATCATAATACACATCTCTAGATTTGACACTCAAAATTTTATTGATTCATGTGCCATAAGCTTTGTTGTCAGTGATTGGCATTTGTCCTATAAAACATCGACAGCAAAAAGCTCTCCGACCATTGAGTTATTTTGCACTCCTGCCCACACACCAGGAGACAGGCGTGAGCTTATGAATAGCGCATTAGATTTAGGATCATATTTATTATGTTACCCGTAATGATACTACACTAATACCACATAATATTGTCGTCTATTGCACTCGACTCGCGGCGAATGTAACAAGTGCATGAGTATGACGGGGAGTATCGACATCGACTTTCGAAATGGTATTCATCAATGAACAGTTGACAGAAACGCTCTGTTAAAGCAGTGTATCGTGGATGCTCACACCACGCGAGGCGGCACTGACCGGCCAGATAAATCGTTCTAACCGCATTAAACGCCAATTAACCCGATCCGTATGCACAAAAAGCGTGTGATTACCGCTGTGGAGTGTAACCGACGCGCGACGCCCGCGATGGGGACATTTTTTTGGCGATTTGAATAAGAGCCGCGGCGCGGTGGTGACGCGCGTCGGAGGCACGCACAATGCCGCCGCGCGGCTCGGTGAGTTCCGTGAAGCACGCGCGGAACAAAAACGCGCCGCGCTCGCCCGCCGAACGCTTTTTACTCGCCCCAGCCCATTCACGGCGTAATTAACGCGAATAAAAAACGAACCTAGACGAAAATTAGAAATGTTTCGGTGTCGCTGCGACTGCGACAAAAACCTTGCTCGCTGTGAATTTGTATTAATTTAATTACAATGTTTTGTCTCGTCGCGTCACGGACCGCGGTGCAAGCCACTCTCAATCCTTACTGAGAGCGCTTCTAATACACTGTTTCTAATGGACTACTTCGATATTGTGAGACATTTTGTACAGTGAATAGTATGTACCTTTACCACTTACATAATAAGTTATATTGAGAAATTCACATAACAAGTTTACAAGTAATTTAAAAATATTTCTTTCAATAATATTATTTTTGCATAACAAATTAGATAATCATAATATGCAATATTATACTAGTAAGTATAGTAATATGTAATGGATAATGTTCAATTCGAGCAGGAGTGAAACCGTATAAATGTATGTGCGCGCGCAGTCCAGTGCAAGCACATCGCGTGGCGCGGCGCGATGCGGCTGTGCCGACACCGGCGCGGTATGGAGATGCGGCATACAAAAACATAATTAGATAATTTGAGTGTTCCCGCTTCCGTGTCGAGATGAAGCATCGCCTTGCGCAAGCGCAGGCGGTCACTGTATTGTGCACTCACCGTTAAGGTCGAACACCATCTGCGTGTTGAAGAAGCTGGTGACGTCAGCGCGGCCGGACACTGCAACAACAACACACACATGTTACACTCTGCAACACACTACTACAATCACCGCAGCACCCTCCCTCGCTCTTGCAGAAACACCAACCGCCAGTCACCAGCGCTCACTCAGCGCGACTCAATCTCTCTAAATTATTTTCTTAACAGCTCACTATACCATCGCCTTACAATAAAGTACCTGTGATCATACATGGCCCGCAAAGCCTGGTCGTCCCTGATCTTTTAGGAAAAACATTTGGGATTAGCCGAAGAAAGGATTCTTTAAATCTCGAACCGAATGTATTCGAGTTTAGTTTGCATGATTATTGTCTACAGTTACAGGTTGGTGAATGTAAATTAAATATAATATTTCTAAAGATAATATGTTCTAAATCGGGCTTGAATCGGCTAGCAGATAAATATTCATAAAATAGCGTTCGGCACTGTCCGTCTGTTTAGTGTGAAGCGATGCACTGTCGTTACTTGTAAGTCATTGTTTGTATTAGATTATACCGTCGTTTAAACCCTTTGGAATTTTAACATATAATATGTAGATCTCTTATGGATAAACCATCCCTAGAGAGACATACATCCGATCAGTATAATAAAAAATGCCAGTATTATATTGATCTCATAATTTTATAAGTAAACTCATCAACAGCCATCAAATTGGGGGCGAAATGTAGTCTCCAAAATTACAGTACACTACTATGTTTTTTTTGCGTTATAGAAATTGCCAAAAATAATTACCCAGCTTAAAAGTTCAAGTACAAAACTTCTCTAGTTTTAAAGCCAAATTACGTCGCCTCGATATCAATATTATGACGACATTGTTATATATATAAATACACTTTGTTAAACGAAGTAAAAAGGTGGTTGACGCTCTAAGGCAGCGTTTGGTAACTGAGTGTAGCGTACCGCGAGCGTGGTGCGGCGTCGCGGGCCCTGGTGAGGAGGCTGGCGGTTGCCGCGGCTTATAGCGAGGGTCGACAAACGAGCTACTGAGTCACCTGCCAGTAATGACCGCCACCAGTCGCGAACAGCCGCACCACACGTTGTTATGGGGCTATTTTACACTTCTAATGCGAGGAATGGGCATATTTTAGAGATTACTATTTTATATCTACTCACTTAGTTTATATTATAGGAGAGGCTAGCATGCCTTTTTCTTTTAAAATTCATGTAACCAAATACAATGAAATTAAACTCTTTCATAATAATTGATTAAATTTCCAAGTCTGCAGTAAAATTTATATAACAGCAGAAAAACGTTTCTTTAACAATGGTACAATTGTGTGCCGATAGACATGAATATGATTGCGTTCCCAAATAAAGTGTCCGTTGAGAATAAATAAAAATATTAGCTGGAGATGTAATCGGTGATAATAAAAAACAAGCGGTCGCGCATTTTTTTGTAAACAACAATGAGAGTTGGTGCGGGCGAGGGTCGCGCGGAGAGAGCAGTGCGTCAACAAAACCTCGCAAATAATATAGAATAAGAAAAGCTTACAATGACTGTAGAATGCAGTGGGTGAGACAGGTGGCGCGGCGAGATCGGCTAACTGTACTTGTAATCAAATAACAGCGGTAAACAAAAGCATGAGTCACGTGGCGGGCCGCGGGAGTCTGCGCACGCGCTGGTTATTGGACACCTTGCGACACTGAACACTTTTTCAGTATTACACTTCTCTACAGTTCAGTAATTGTAATATTATTTTGGCCGTCGAGAGAAGTAACTTACGTTTCAAATAGTATCAAATATACTTAAGTAGATTGTTATTATAACTGTTAATTGTTAACTCCGCCTTAGTTGTTTGCTGTTAAGGTGTTATTTTCTAATATAAATAATTATTGCGCCCCTCGACGGATGCTAAAATAATATCCGAAACGCTGTGCCGAGACCTAGTCGAGGTGGGCTTGTCGCGCCGTCACCGGTACGCACGCCACTATGTATATGAAATATTGAAGCCATTCTCTGCTCAGTTTTGTCAACAGCGTCGAATAAAGCGTTACAGAAAAACAGCATCCTTGTTAACGCGTTTGGAACGGGAGGAAGATGTGAGCGATAACACGTACCGACCAGTGACTCACTCGGTAGCTTTTACCTATAAAATATTATTTAAAAATCCGTGTCAGTTTTTTGTTACTTAAATAATATTATAATTTGAAATGTAGTTTTTTTGTCGCGACGTGACGCAACATAGCTTATAATAATAATATAGAAACTTTCACTCTGGCACTAGTCACTACGCGGCTCGGATCACCGCTGAAAGGAATCCGCTTATTATGTAGCGAATATAACGTCCTACCAGCCAGTATCAGTGCATATGTATAGTATTTTGTATATGTAATAGTTTATGGTGTTGTGTATGTTTTGAATTGCAAACAAAATGCCCAAAACACACACAATCATAAAATCACGAATTAACCTTTTCGTTTATAGCTGTTTAATGTTTTCAACGATTTTTTACATGAGCAGTTATACATTATTAATGTACCTGGTCAATAACCTGTGAAGGACTAGTGAATCAATACGTGTTTTATTTTGCAAAAGTACACGTCCTATAATAAAGTTTCGCCTAGTTGTGATATGAGTTGAAAGGGTTGCAGCGTGAGTAATGGACGGCGCAGGGTGTACAGTAGGGCACGACAATAGCGGCTGACAGGGGTCCTTTGACTGTTTAATTTCGCAGATCAGCGTCATTGGCGGCGGGCGCAGAATCGAGCATACAGCTCGGTGCGGCCATTCCCAAATAGAATTCACTCTTATCGGGGTTGTAAAAGATAGCATCGCATTAAGCCGATGGGGTCTAAACGGGGTTGGTTTGTATTTAAAGTGGGGTCAGGTGGCAGGGCTGGCGCGCGTGTAGCAACGCGAGAGCAGCGCTCCTCGCTGCGTACCGATCCGCATTCAGTAGTTGTACTGTGATATTTGACCACACCATCACTAATATCTACCACGTTTAATTATTTATGTCAAAATATTATCCACCATTATTGAATTTCTGTAACTAATTGGTACCTAAGTAAGTTTTCTTCGTAGGTCCAGATTAATTGCATTATGTTCAGACTTGTTTACATAAATACATGGAACAGCCTTATACAGAGTTAGTTGCAAGTCTTTTCACGTATTGAGATAAACACGATGGTGGTCACAGCCACACGGGCCACGGCAGGACAATTTTATAACACGGCAGGCAGACAACCCTGCGAGTAGTTTAACAGCTCGTTATATCCAAATAGATATCTTTTCATTTTAAATTAATTCGGGGTCAACACGTCCCGGAGGGCGCGCGCGGGTCGGCGCGGGGTGGTGCGGGGCGGTGCGGGACGGTGCGGGGCCGGTGTGGGGGCTCGCAGGGCCGGCGCAGTAAATCGCGCGCGGGGCCGCGTCCATCTTGCAGCGGCGCCGGCACTCGCCCCTGGGACCCGCTCGGACACTCCATAAATCGTCCCCATTTGGCTAACCCGCGAATCAAAGAAAGGTAATTCACAATGTTTAAATCCAATTTGAAGGGCGCCCCTTATGGCGCTGAATGAGCCGCACGGACTGTTTTCCTTATCGCCTCGCAGCCCTGCGTGTGCATTCAGAGGAAAACTTCGGCGGCTTTATCCGATACTTTTCATTATTTACCACTACATTACAGTGAATATACGACTCCCCGCGCTGCGTGATGGAGTACGGTCGCAATGGACAGACCCCATTACACTATGTATTTAAAAAGTTCTATCGCTTGACAATCTTCATTCCTTTATGAAATGTTATTATAAACCTAGTCATATTATAGTTACGAGATAAAAGTAGCAAGCAATCAATGACTGGCACCGAAAGCCCCGCGTGCTGACACTCAGTTGACGAACGATGCCTACACAAGACATGTTTCTTAGGACTTTTTGAGATTGTTAATGTGTTTATTTTAAACTTCTAATATTACCACATTACCTTGTGGCAGAGTACTTATTGTGATAAGACTATGAAAACAGTGTTCTCCTGGTTTCGATGCGAAATTCGCCAAACCGATATTATACATACAATAGCACGCGAAGATCTAGAGATGTAGCACCAAATATATTCAAATATTTTTTATGGTCCTTGAAAAGTAACTAAATGGATTATGAGAGCACCAAGTCGGCAACATACATATATGTTGAAGTTTTCATAATATTCACTGTTACAATATTTTGTGTTTGTCGCTGTCCGCCGGCCGCGCTCGGCCCGCCGCCGCTCGGTCTCGGCCCAGCAGCGATACACAACGAACACCCAGAGTATTCGGAAGTGTAACGCAACTTGCAGACCAAGAACTAAGATAATTTATTTTAGCTTAGTTCGCGTTACTCACATAATAACACATAATATATAGCTTAGTTTAGAAAATGTATGTATCCAATCGGGCTATGTTAAACTATCTCAGCTTAGTTTTTAGTATGCATTCCGTATAAATGTTATGGGGTGTCACGTGACCCGGTACAGATCTGACGCTGATGTGCGAGGAGCGCCGCGGATGATATTCATGAAGGAAATTGCGTGTCGGTGATCCAGCACAAACGGCCTGTCGCCGACACTCACGCACGCGCGGTCAGGCGCGGACGCCTCGCCAATATTGTTATACTCTAAAATGGCTAATATTTACAATAAGTAGTTACTGAGACGGTGCTTAGAGTCGATTTAAGACGAAACAAGGACAATACCTAACTTATGATTCAAACTGTAGAGTAAAACAAATATTTACTAAATGTCTGACCGTAAGCTTTCATACAGTTCAATGCCTTTATTTTGAATTGCACTTATTTTGCTTATAACCATAAATCGTCCAATCATTCGTAACGATTTTAATGATTCATTAATAATCTAAGAGGATCTAGTAAGGTTTTTATCTGGGTAAATGACACAAGGCGCATTATTTTTGTTTTTGAACAACAATAAACAAGTGCACTGCACCTCACCATGTGTCATTACCGTAGACACAAGAGTGCTTGTATGTTGCTCGGCGAAGAAGAGACAACGTAGCGGTATTAACTGCCACCACAGAAGGACTGCGATGCGATGTATGTGATATGTTTGTATGTATGTAATCTGTACTATGTTGTTTTAAAGAGGATTAAATTTGAACCCGCTCTAAACCCTAATATTAACTATTTATAAATGTGAAACATAAGGTTATAGATTGCAGTTAAATGTGTGTAACACATAAAATAGTGTTCGCCGATAGAAGTATCTCAGTCGCATTAGAAAGCACTAACTATGCCTCGGACTAACAACGTCAGAATGTGAGTGTAGGTAGTTTGTCACTGTTACATTATTCAAGTTGTGACAACACTATACCACAAACATATCGTGCTTTCGACGCGCCGCCCGCGGTCGCGGCATACCAGCGGTTTCACTTATCGCCCATCACTCAGCCGCGATTCACGCTCAATTATAATTTTATGTTAATGTACGTCAATATTGTGAAAATACAGCCGTTTCGTCAAGTGTCTCATTACCGCCCCCGTCCCGCAATGCATTATTAATGACCAAAGCAATGCGGCGCGCTCGGCGCACAGCTCCCGCACGTTACCTTGTAAGACAGATTAGTGCTGAAGCAAATTTACCTTTAACATATTACTCCATCGGATATTGTCCTATACAATAAAGCCGTCGTAATTTTTTTACACTAAATAATTCCATTGCTTTCCTAATGAAAAATATTTGTTAAATGTTGGTAGCGCTTACATTAAATCTATCAGTGTAAGTGTCCAGTGTTAGTAAACGTTAGTATCACATGACCCATGGCTTGTGTACAGGCCTTCTATAAAAGACATCGGACAGCAAACGGCCGGCGAGGACGGTCCCGCAGGACGGGGCCGTATTATAATAAATCTAAAGGCACGGATGTTTGTTTACGATCGCCCCGCGACATGTAGAGTCGAGGCTGGGGTGGCGCTTTTGGGGCTTCGCTATTTGGAAACTACGTAGTCTGTCTATAAAGTTGGAGGAAATTATGATGGATATTAGCCTGGACAGATAATATAGATTGTTTATTTCTTAGGACTGACGGAGGAGAGAAGTCATGGTTCGAAATTTCTAGAGTAACGCGTAAGTTATATGGAGTTTGAAAAGAATGCATCTGCCCGCAAAGAGCCACCACAGCGAGTTCGTCACCATATTGATAGTGATTGCTGTAGATTTGAATACAAATACGAGGCCTCATACTATTATTTTACTATTATATTACTATACATACATTGCATTACATACTATTATACGACTATTACAGCATTATAACTCACTGTGCAGGCATCGCTTCCCAGCGTCATTAGAGCGATGAAAAGTTCAAAGAGTGTGAAGGCAGCGCACACGGGCTGATGTATATACTATGATTGTTGATTGTTGCCTATTAGCAATTCCGTATAATGCCTAATCGCCGTGGAATAGAATTAATAAAGTATGTAGCAGAGACGAGTCGCAGGAAGGCGATAGTACCGCATCTACAGACGGGAGGCACGTCACAACATTCGGTTGTTGTGTATGTACGAACAAAGCGGTAGTTGGGCGGGTCATTGACCGTTCCTGGTTAATTGCGGTTCATCCCTACAGCGCCCCCGCCTTCTCCTCCTCCTCCTAGTCACCTCCGTGTTCGCCAGCCACCTCGCGTCACACATCCCTCGGAGCGCTAGTCTCGCCCTCTCGGCGAGTATCTCGGTAGGCTCGGGGTCACGCAGACCTTCGCACATGACGCCGTAACATTTGGCCTATATAAGAAAATCGATGCGCGCAACGGGTACAAGTTCACCCACACAAACGGCTGCACGTGTGGCGGCGCGTACTACACGACAAACCCACGCACAATCACGCACACCTGTTTAGTTATGTTCATTAACAAACGAGTGTCCGCGCGTCACCGCCGACACCTCTCATCACACATATTGTAATCATTTCGACGAGAAACTGCATGGATTCACAACGTTACAAAATAATCACTTAATATAAAGCCCCAAATCGTCACAGAAATGTTATAGTTCTAATTAAATATGTAATTATTTCTACTGCAAATAATTATTTTATTATGCTCACTGCAGTGGCGGAAGATGAAATTTTCGGAAAGGGAACTCCACACATCACATAGTTACTGTTATGCCTAAATGCCTTTTGCGGAACTTTCACAAAAAGGAAGCCGGTAGGAATCGTTTTATATAGACTATTCGCCACTGATGCTCTGCGCATACGCGGGCTGCTAGAGCGGAGAAGTGCAGTAGCGACTCTACTACACACCGTTTCTACTTGCACGCAATTTCTACAGAACTTTTTATCAAACAGTTCCAACATATTCATACTTATGAAAAGTTTTAATCAATTTCGTCGTGCCATTTCGACCTAATACACTATCTTGTGCAGAGATATCATGAGTATTGAAGAAAGGAGGAAAGTAAATGATATGCGGTTTTAAAGTATTTGTGCTTGAAAAAAATACACTTTTTTATATTAACTTCTTACTGAGTTACTGAATTTAATACACGGAAATCGAGCGTTATATGTCATTGTTAATAACATATAACGCATATTATGTGACGTTAAACCACCGTCACAAGGAAAGTATCAAAAAGTTTGAGATTATGGACTGGGAACACTGAAGAGTAGCTGTAACATATTAGCCGAGTTCAAAAGATTTTATGAACAACAATCAAACTATGTTAACTGGCTGATTGGGCTTCGAAAAATATTTGGCAAAATGAATACCATTCAAGTTAGCCGGCGAAACAAGTAGCGACTTTTGAGAATTTAAGCGAAATCTCGTAATATTAGAGCGTGGTCCGGTAAAGTTTAAAGTTGTTTTATCATTATCGTGACATTACAATCTCGAGACCAAGAGCTCTGAAACGATAGTGTGTAGATTCGATTCCTTTATTTAACAGAGAGAAATCTACTTAAATAAAAAGTTTAATAGTCATCGGTATTGAATCCGTATGAAATAAATCAATAAATGTAATGTACAAACACACGCGTGTGCGGAGTTCGGACGGAGGCACGGGCGGCACTGGAGGCGAGCCGTGCGCTCCGATGCACGCCCCTCTGTTTGTTCATCGGGAATTTTATTTAGAAAATGAAATTGAAATGCGCAGTTCTCAGATATAATGTCTCAGAGACGCGGCTCATACGGCAATTTAAAAATTGACGCCCACTTAGCGCTGCGTCACTATATCGCCTCACATTACGATATTGTATAATGTGGACTTATTTTGGCTAAAAACTTATTTTATAATAAAGCAATATTGATTTGAAATTAAAACCTCGAAACACGTTCGGAGCTTTTTAATCGCATATTTTAAGCCGGTGTGACGCTTGGGTTTCGAACACTTCACGGCAACCTTAAGCCCTCGCGCGGGAACAGTTCTTAGTAGGGTTAGCTAGTTAAGTCACAACGAACCTATTTATTTTATGGATATATAACTGACGTTAATTGCATTTTCCAGTTTTCAGTTAATCGTGACAAAATCGGCATTGTAAATGGTCTACCAAGGGTACCGCTTGAATTGTTTGTTACATGTTTCTTAAATATTTATCACAATATCTAATACTATGTTCTTTTAACACATTCAGAGTAGAATCCTGGTTGTATGCGGAACAGGTGTTAGTGGTAACTTACGGACGAGTGTCGGGCAGCGCCGCGGTGAGCTCGCTTAGTATTCCGACGACATAGCACATGACAAGGCTTCTAAATAAACTTGCAAAAATAACTCCATATATTTTTATACAAATGAATGAGGAGAACAGGTCGTTCAGTTAGTGGCTGCCCATAAACTGTTGCTACACCGCGCCGACGTCCACAACTTTGAATTACAAAATACTGCATGGCATTACGCCGGGTATAATATGAGACAATACATGTTAAATCTTATAGTCCCGAGTGGTTCTATTGGCTTGATACATTGAAAGTTGGACCACACAATGCACATTGCTTGTTGTCAACGAAAATCAACGAAACCCATGGCCCCTGCCCGATATGCGATAACTATGCCAAAGTTATGTTTATGCGATCATTAACTAATGCCTCATTAGTCTATAATTATGGCATATAAGTAAAGTGACGCAAAAACGCAGTAATTTGTAATAGACGAGGAGTACTATAAAACCTAACTAGTAATGTAATATTTTAAATTGTAAAGATTTTATGAAGATGTTTAGATATTTATTAAACTTTAGAAGTAAACGCTTAAAGTGCTGGACTGATTTGAATGAAATTTGGAACCAAGTAGAGCTAGTCTTGAATTAACCAACATTATAGAAAGCTGGTTGTCTTGGGAGAAACTTTTTACGGGCTTCGGATGGAGCCGCGAACAAATTGTTGTATATGATAAATTAGCAACAATTGAAATGACACGATACACTTAAAAATCTGTAGAACTGTAAACCAATAAATTATTACATTTAAAGCCTTGCATTTCAATTCTAAGCCGATGCTAATATACAACTGTCATAATTTACAAAAACCCACACCCAAAAGGTAATACAAATGGAGTTTTGGAATATTGCATCAAATTATTGAGACTTTTAATGTGCCGCATAATAATTGTAAAAAATAATTTGAATCATCTTTTATATCAATGAATAATTACGTACTTAGAAAGTCATAGTATATGTATTGCTTTTCTATTAACTCGTTGTATAGTGCACCGCGCGATAGTTCATAACTATATTGTGATATTGTATACGTCATAGTACAATAAAGTCGATTTTACAATAAACCCTCAATGAATATATTTATTTAAAACGTTTGTAATTAATATAAAAAATACAATTTGTAAGTAATATAATCGAAAATAATTAATATGAAATATAATATGGTGTGCAAATTCAAAACAAAACTACTTATTAATCACTCAGGAAAAACGTAGAGTTTCAAATGCCGCTTCGTTTATGATCTCGATTGTTACGTAGTGACGTGGTGGGACTGGGGATACCTTCCGGAAGTAATACCAGTCTACACAACGAGCTAAATGGATATTTGTTATAAGCGTCACTTGTTCATTTGGGATTGTTGATAAAATATGATAAATTAAATATTTGGATCGATAATATAATTTAGATATACAGCGATATTCTATCAATCAGTATGGTTATATTATGGTATCATGTTATTACTACATTAAAATGATCTCTTGGAAATATACGCAACAGCCTTTAATACTATTATCTATTTATGTAATATGATTAAATCAAATATAAAACCTAGTCTTGGTTCTACTTACACTTCTAGGCAATAAAAAATATGTATTTTTCGCTTCATTCAAAATTTCGAAAGTGTGTTATTTTATATGAATAATTATGTTGCAATATTTTCAATTCTAACATTTTTTTTTTTTAAACTTATTCAGTAAATAAAGTATGGAGAATGCTTCAGGCTTAAGTAACGTTAAATGGCGAAATCAAACAATTTTACTTATACTATAAATGCAAAAGTTTGTGTAAGTGTTGGCTGTTTGTTAGAAGTAAACTCCGAAACAAATGAACGGATTTGGATAAAATTTGGCACACGGTAGGTAAGACACGTAGGCTACTTTTTATTCCGATAATTGGTTTCCATGGAAAATAATAGAATTGATAATCTAATCCCTTAAAAAAAGATGGCGTTGAGAACACACTCAGCACTACACGATTGCACATAAACAGAAGTAAAATCACCCATAAACTTTACATCCAAAGTACTTCATGCCACTGCGCTTCACTCGTCACTGAGAGACGAGATGCTAATCCCAAGTTGTTGTAATCATAATAATACCAGCTCTGTATTATATACTGTCCACCGTTGGGTACCGAGTACTGAGTACTCTACTACTGAATAAGTTTCAGTCTTAAGTCCACCACGCTGGCCTCATACGGGTTAGCAGACTACACATGCATTCCAAATGCTTAAGGAGAACTTCTCAGGTATGCTGATTTCCTTACAATATTTTCCTTCACCGTTAAAGCAAGCGATCATTCACAAGGAATACACATATAACTTTTTAGACAAGTCAGAGGTACCTATGGACCTTAATCTCGTTAGTCTGTCCCCCTCCCGACTAGGCTATAACCGCTCAAATAATCTTCTTAAATTTTTCAGTTATATTAATTTAAAATAAATTGTAAGACAAAATAACTCCAGGTGAACAACGATGGACATTTATACATACTGTGAAAGTTTACATTTAGCAAGTGAAATTGAACCATAATGCACAATGAATGTGTTCACTACAAACATACCTCTGTTTAGAAGATTGAATATGTCATCGGTTTGTATGTGGTTGTGGTGTCGTGATCGTAGATCCGTACGAATCCCTCGTGGATAAAGTTCATGTAGGCCCATTTGTGACGCGGTGAACACACTTGACGCGCGATGCACGTGTCACTAGTTAATAACTACTCTGCTATGACAACGCGGGTTTTAAAAAGCTCCAAACGACACCTCTGATAATCCAAAAGCATTGAAAACGATTCAAGGCTGTGAGGCATATAGTACATGTTAATCAATCGGCATCCTGATTTGAAATTGTAATATGTATAAAGTGTACTATGCACCACGTTGGTAAAGTTCGTTTTGCAATGCTGTCAAGGAGCGCGGTATGGTACGCGTACGTTCGGAAGGCAGGCGCACACGGCTCTACACGCGCGAGCGCCGCGACTATCTGCGCCCTCGCACCGGGCAATCGCTCTAATCAATCATATTTATGCTTTAGTAATTCACTGCATGTGACTATCTTAAGGAAATTGATACAAAAAATAATTATAATTTTTTCCTCTCCCCGTTGTTTCAGCGCGGCTCGGCGGCCGGTCCGACAGCCGGTTATCTATACACTATGTTATTATCATACAAGATACCCGATGCGTGTTAAACTGTACGAAATATGCGTTTTTTAGATTAGATCCGAGGGCTATAATGATACGGCAAAGCAATTTCTTCATAGAATTATTTTAGGCTAAAATTAGTTCGGAGTCTGCGCTACGTGCAAACCCCTTGTCGGCATTTAAGTTGGGATAAAAGTAGCTAACATATGATCCACGATTTGGTGTAGTCCTGAGCCAAATTTCTTTCGAATCCGTTGAGCGATTTCTGGTTTACTTCAAACAAAGATTCCGACATCTGACAAACCTTCTCAAATTTAAAATCTGCTATGTGTAGTATGTCTACATAGTTAACAATATGTATTGGGAATTTTGCATTTAGTTACGATGATACTTATAGTGCAAGAATTTCTTTTTACGAAATTAGCGTTTTTATTTTCTTGACACTTTTGAACGGTAATCACAGTATAATGCTTCGTTTAACATATTATTATGTACCGACTATCGCCCGATCGATAACAATGAAATCAAATGGGTACAATAATGAATGTGACATGCAGTACCTAAAATTGTGCATAAAGGAAACAAATGGCTCCCAAGGTGCTCCTCAACTGACAGGTGTTTAGGGAACGTTTGCAGTATTATCGAAAGAGGGTGCGCGCGGGCCTAGAGGATGGCCGCGGTGATGCGTCATTACAGTTATCATCTAATTAAAATAATTTAGTGTAAACATGACAATTCGATATCGGCGACAAGTGAGTGCATGTCACAACGCCTATCGCGCGAGATCTAAACAGGTTTCGTTTATTAAAAGGGACATCAGATTACATTACCTATGTTAATACGTTGTTAATGTCCGTCGCGTGTTAAACAACAAAACTTAATCAGAGTATCGATCGAAAGACAGGTGAGGCAGCGTCGCGGCGCCGGCGCCGCCGCGACGCAGACGAGGCGCGGCCGGCGCTGTCGCTGCAGCGCGCGGTACCGCCGCACGCCGCACGCCGCACGCCGCGCCGTTACCGCGCCGCCGCCACATTAGACACCATTAGTATCGTAAACAACGCGTGACTCCATCACACCTAATTCACTTACTTAGATGACATTATTAGGTAGCATTAGCCTGCGAGAAGCAGAGAGCCGCGGCGACGGGCGGCGACACGACTTGTTAACGACTATCGTTGTTGCGCCCAAATCATTGGCGTGGTGGTGCCACTGACGCGAAATTAACTTTAAATTGATCGTAATGAAACTCTCCGCACAAAAGTTTTGTAGCGCGTTCAACAGTTTAAGCAACTTTTCGGAACATATTAGAGGCAACTCTTAGAGGCAGGATGCAAGCAGCGGTGTGAACAATTTGAAAGATGTAGAAACGAATGCAATAAATGGATTTTATGAAATTACGTTTGTCTGAGGGTGATACGCGCTGCACCACACATTTGTTAATAATAATAATATCAACAATTAGTAATAGTTCTGGGTAGTGCAGCAACAGTTCATGGACGTGCGGGGCTATTATTAATAGTTATCGGAACTGCTCGACTTAACATTGAATTGTAAAAAAATTGAAACATATACGAAATACGAGTATCTCAGCGAGTATACAAGACGCTTAAGAACTTAGTGTAATATGACCGCGTAAGGGTGGCCCGCGCAAATCAAATCCTCGAGGCCACAATAAAAAGGTGAAGTGCGTAGGAGGCGCGACGGAGACATCATTTGGCGAGTGCGGCGGGTGGGGGAAGGAGCAGAGATGTAGTGACAAAAGGCACGCATAAAGTGAGTTAATATTGTTTACGGAGGGCCGTGCGCTAACCCTTGCCCACCTGACCCTCGTGCACCCGCCACTCCCGCCGCGTATTACCCACGAATTACTTGCGCTATTTATAGATATTATCAACACCTCCATATTCCAGAGCCGACGGCATCACGCACCGCTCATTTATAAATTAAATAATATTCAAATAACATGCATGCATACACTGCATTACGTCTTTTTTTGTCAGATAAAAACATAGAGACAAAATTTCCTAAGGACTTGAGACTACAGTGTGTTCTCTTAGGATACGTAAAAAAAATTATGTATGTGAAGACTACCATAATTCGCACTGTGAATAGAGCTAATACAAACGGCACATTGTAACTCTAAAGTATTGTTTTTTTTTTGAAGAGGCTAAGGGTTTATTAAAAAAATATTTTGATTTTATAAAATTTTTGTAGGCATGGATTAAAGTGGACGTACGGAGCGACATAGTCGTGAAATAACGACCAAGCTCCTTAAATAAAGATTAAAAAAAAAAGTATTGTTTGCATGGACAAGTGGATAAATAAATTGCTCTCAACAATAAAAAAAACAAATTGTAATTCTTTTTATATTATGCACTATACTTTATATCACCTTTATATCTTTACCCTAGACAATTTACATCTGAGGGCTCTCTTTCCCTCTTCCCTAAATTCCTAAAATGTTTATATTCAACCACAAATTATATAACTGGCTTAATAAAAGGAGATTATCTATTGTAAACCCATTTATTTGTATGACAGCGATTTTCTTTAAACGACTAATCCAATTTGGGTGAGGTTCTCGTTATTCAAATTATATTTGTCACATAAGTGCAAGTGTATAAAATACTAGCTTTTACTCGGGACTTCGCCCGCGTGAAGGAATTTTCTGGGATAAAAGTCCTGCTAAAAAAGTATCCGATTTATTTATATTTATGGCTCACTATTTTGGTCATGGTGGCTTCCACATAACAGGTAGACATATCGCGGGCTTTTATTTAGAACTATTTAAGACGAAAAAATCCTACGTTACATCATCTTTGTCTAATTTCAACAGTTTAGGCAGCGTACGCCAAGATATAATTTTTTTTCCGACTTACTTGATATGTATCGTTATATTATGACCAAGTTACACAATATCATTATAAATTGAAATTGTTAAATTTAATTTGCACTTTTTTTCGGCATGATGGGCCACTACGAAGTTGCATATTTTTTTTATAAATAAGTTCTTATTTTACATTAATATAGGGCATATACGAGGTATCTGTGTGCCAAATTTCAAAAAAATACATTGAGAATAGTATTTTACTTTACGTTTATAGCAATTAACTAAACGAAACTCCTTTTTTAATTCCTCATGACGGAGGAGTAATGAAACGCAGTTGTCAACTACCATAATATTATGTTGCTAATCGTTACTTTATAGTAGGCACAATGCAGCGTATGCAATGTGTCCCCACACTTCTAAGTTCAATTTCAAGGGGTCAAATTATTGGACTCGTTAATCTGCTGTATAAAATCATCAACAACTCTGGAAACCCCAAAAATTGTTTGTGATAATTAGAAGTCAGTAGTACCTATGCGGAAATTAATAAACACGTAGCATTATACCAATATTGTGTAAAGAGCCTGTGTGCGACTATGGCATCTAGTTTATGATCGTATCATGTGACGACCCCTCTCTGAAAGCCAGCCTGGCGAGGGGTTCCCATATCAATATCAATACAGTGAAAATTAAACATTTTTACATTCTTTCATTAAACCTCAGTGATTTGTCATGTTGATTTTTTTCTTTTTTTAAGTATATGCTACAAGATATAAATGACTTTTTTCTATAAATTACGTAGGTATTTCAAATTAACAAAATATACTTGAACTAATGTAGACATTTTAATAATAATTTCTTGTCTTGAATTATCACGAGCAATGGTACTAATAAATCGAAAATCATTTTTCTGAACACAAGTCCATACTACATTATAAAGAACACAAGGTAAGCGTACTATTGGTGTTTATGTTGTACCTGTGACTACCCTTTCACATACCCCTAAGTGATGGCACTCATTTGTAATACTATATATAAAATGTAATAAATTCTCTCCACCTAGGAGAAAATCTTTTCATTTGGCGGGACGACAAAAACTTTAATTAAATGTAATCATGGTTAGCATTTGTGGATCGGATGCGAGTCCGGTATAGTGGTGCGTGCACATTTTAACTATAAGAACGGGAGGGCCACACGCGTTACATCTCTGCCTATCCTTTTGATTGGGCGTGCCGCCAATTTACGTTATTGGATCAACACTATTTTAAAGATTCAGAATATGCTTAATATCATAAAGGAGTATTGCAATAAAGTCGGCGGATAGTCGCCGAGTAACACATGTCTCTTGAACGTGACACAATGTACTCATTGAACCCGCGACCCTCGCGCCACCGGCAAGCACTCGCACCGCGCAATTATGTCGTTCAGTGTAAACAGTTGTAACTTGACATAACTGTCATGTTAACGTTTTACGACTTAGTTATTACGTTTGTGGGAATTTTGATTTGATTCAATTTAAAAGTGAATCAAGTGCAAATGTGCAATCTGTTTTAAACCTAATGGTTCCTTTACATAAGAACGTATGAAAATAACATTAATTAGGAAATGTGGATGATAATCAAAAGTGCAAACATGAAAACTTTATGACACTATCCTATATTATGGTGCTGTCAAAATTCCAGCCCACTAGTATTAATGTAAATTCCTTATATTTTTTATTTCTTTTGGAAATACTTAAACACTTTGGCTTAAGATGATTAATTATAATAATATAAATTTACGTTCTAGTGCTGAACTGTGCACAGAATTAAAGTTTGTCACATATAAGCGAACATAATGTCTACCTGTATGAACATGATTAGTACGATACAGAAATCAGCTCGAAGTCAACAACTCTATTACAAAATACAATATTGGCATTTCTTCTTCTATTTGGGCAATCCTAATGTTACTATTATTATTGTAATTATAACATACCCATGGGTCACAAAAATGTAAAGCGGCGCACACGCGCCAATGAATTAATTAGTATCTGTTCGTGGTCTACATATGTTACCGAGGGCGCCACGGCTCGACCCTCTTCTGATTGAATGTCAAAACATGTACCTGCGCGGCCGCACCGGCGGCGTCGCGTGACCGAATGCGTACTGTTATTCAATTAAAACTTACCGGCATTCAAAATTAAATTATACCATGTAAGAATTAATTACGTTACATGCAAATGTAATTTGGCTCGTAAATCACTGGCGGCGTGTAATTACGGCGCGTGTTGGCGGCGCTCCCGCGGCGAGCACACAGCTTCAGCGAGTGTGCACCGAGCGCGCTGCAAATGCGCCTACGGACCGCGGCGCCGCGCGGGACGTCGCGCCGCCGCGCCGCGGACAGTGCTCGTGGAGGGCGGCTGGAGGACCGAGGGTCATTTGCACTCACGGTGGCGGCGCTACTCCCTGGCGCCGGAGACGAGCGGGCGCTTCCGGCGATTGACTGTTGCAGCAGCACTGTGCTGACGACGCAGAAGGCTGGCCGAGAGGCGCGCGCTCGCCTCCGAGCGGCCGCACAGAGGATTGGCATACAGACGGGAGACACCATCACTAGATCACTGCGGACACTGTCGGCACCGAGGCACTACTGACCGTGGCGGTGCTGGTCGCGCTGGTGGTGCGCGTGCAGCGGCGGCGGCCAGGCGGGCAGCTCGCGCAGGCGCATGGAGCAGTCGAGCGGCTGGTCGCGCAGGGCCAGCGCGGGCATGAAGCGCGGCCGCGGCCGCCGGTCGTGGGTCGCGCCGTCTCTCCGGTGCGAGCGTCCGCCCACTGAGCGCGTCCGTGAGACACTGCCGTGCGAGCGCCGCTTTTTTCCGACAGGTTTTTTGCGCGCGGGCGGGGCGGGCGGGGCCGGCCAATGGTGGCGTTGCCGTCTGCCCCCGCCCCGCGCTCGCGCTCCGCCGCCGCCGCCCCGCCGCTCTCGCCCCGCGCTTATTTACGTGCCGTATATTAAAAGGGTTTTCCGCGTGCCGTTATGGATTTTTCTTCAGGGCCGCTTTACATACGCTCACCTCGGTTTGTTTCAGGACTCGCTGCCGTCCCACGCTCGCTCGCTCGCTCCGTGGTGCGGGCAAAACTGCAAACGACCGCTTCATTCATGTCGCCGGCTGTTATGTTTTTTTTGGTCAACCGCCCCGAATAAGATCCAGAAACATTCAAACTTGCGAAGGATCGCATCAAAGAGTTATAATCGGCGGTGCATTCTGTAAGCTGACTTGTACCAGTTCCGATGTTGGCGGTGGCACCTCGGTGCAGACGAGGTGTAGGCTCGGTGTAGGTGTAGGGTAGTAGTGACAGGTAATGTCGGCGTGATGCGTGGTTACGCGAGAGTGCGGAGGTCAACGACTCGGCTGCCCGCTCTCGCAGACTGAACTTGAACCCTCCGAGTACACTCGCGCCAAATTAATATACACACGCCACGTGACGACTATTTGTTGGTTGTATGCTTTTTGAATTACGATGAAAGTTTTCTTCAAAATCATACTGTATTGGAACAGGACTTCACTAATTAACGTGTGAAATTCAAATTACATACTCTACATGTCATGCAAGTAAATTTAATATCTTCTAAAGCATTTTGAATCAAAAGAACAATGTTTGGATTGGAGCTGGTATAGATAATACTGCAGACACCGGGCTCGAGAGCTATAACACAGCGGTTGCTTCAAGTCTGCTCTGTAAGACAATTGTACCGGCAGGGCCGCACTAACGCTTGGAGACTACCTACCGCGGGTCTCTACCATGAATATCACATTTCAACTTTCTTTTTGTTACTAGTATTTATTATAACGTAGGAATGAACAAAGACGAGTAATTCCGAGTAGATCGTTCCGAATACAGCTACGCTATAGATACTACTCATCTCGTACGAGTATATATCGAATATTGAATATATAAAAATAAATGAACATCGAACCCGTCGCAAAACAGTCTCAATTACAACACTAGCTCATGAAAAGTGGAATTGGCGTAACATTTGCCATGCTTTCGCTACCATTAAAAGAATATAATATGAAATTAAATAAGGAAATGGGTTGGTTTATTAGATTTTTACATATAGGTAACATTTATTTACTATATAATTTTTTTTTGGAAACCTTGTTAGTTGGTGGCGATGCCGAAAGTCAAGAAAAAAGTGAGTAAAACTCTCTTTACTGGCAGGCCTTATCAATTGCAAACCAAATTTCCAATTAAACTGGAGCTTGTGTAGAGACTCGGAGGATACATGACGAATCTTAAGTACAAGTTCCTTGTTAAAACGTTCTTTTTGATAAAACTGTACTTCGCAGTATCAGTTCAATGTGGTGTCAATCGAGTTAAATGACGTATTAATAGTATAAATGATATATATTGTGCAGCATAACTATTTAACTAAAGCAGTGCTGAATGATAAATAAGTCTTAATGCCATACCAGGGAAAGATATTAAATAGATTTTTGTTTACTGCGCAACTTACTACCACAAAGATTAATAATAATGTATTGTATTATCGTGAAATCTAACCAAGGGTCTTCAAAGAGTATGTATATTTATACTACGAGAGAAAGACACAAACAAAAAGGTATACTCTCCGAGTCCAATATAATAAAGAATTCGAAACATACAAATGACATGATCCAGAGACAAGTGCATTATCGTCTTGAGAGAGTGTGAACGCCCCTGATGACACACAAAAGGATGTTACGTACAGTGGTTGTTAGCAGGTGAGATGTTTGTTCGTCGCAGCTTCTCCGATTTTCATTGATGATCGCACACCAAATCGTCTTCAGCCACAATAGGTTTAGTGCGGAACGCAGGACTTCCCCAACAATTTCTAAACACCCGGCACTCACCGTTGGCCGCCTGCTTACAACCTTTACCAGCTATTTAATATACCATTACTACTGTTACTGGGGTAATGATACAATTAGTGATGCTTCATCATCTATAAGTAAATCATATATTACACAACATAATTACCGTCACAATTAGTGTGCTCGAGTTATATTATACCTACTTGAAAACTAAAAATTAAAAACAAAGTGTTTCTGTAAATAATATTTAATTACCTGCCTAAACATGAATGTCAGAACATCAGTTGAGAAAGCTCGAACGGCTTTTTACTTATTTCTTTATGTGGTGTGTTCCTAATTATCAGGACAAAATTTATATCACATAATAATTTTCAAAAATCATCGGGAAAAGTTGGCTATTTGGGTAATATTTTTGTATGCAATTTTCTTTTATCCAAAAGTATCTCCGAAATCATCGAAAAGATTTTAATGAAATGTTTTTGTGTGCCTTCACTAAGTTCCAGCTTGAATCAAAAAACAATTTTGGAGTCAATATGTAGGACTGTTGTCGATACCTAAAAGATGAGAAGTAGTTTACATAAAATGCGGCGAGTGGTTGGATAACGTTTGCGGGGCTCGCTAGTTAGTAATATTTATTTCAGATTTAAATTGTTTTATACAATCTACAAAACAAAAAATATTTAAGAAGTTTATTTGGTGCTGTTTTAAAAATATTAAGGTTTAAAGTGATTTATCGTTTATTGACTCTAATACGCTCTTGACTTTTAATCAATATGGTTGGTTACAAATATGATACAGTTTAGTAGCTTTAATCATTATTCTTTCATTTAAATACTCCTCACATACTATAAACAATGAAGGTAGAAAACGAGGTAAGCAAGTTTTATCATTTTCTTTTGTTTTTTCATCAAATTGAACAATGACTAAATACCTACTTTTTACAGATTCCCATAACTATACTCCGTGATTGAACCCAAGACCTTTGGATATGCAGTCTGTTGTAGTATCGCTACGCTATTATTGCTATAATAACAATAAATGACATTTAATTGTAAAGGAGGGTCCAAGGCACAGCGGTGACACATTAAGCGTCCATAACGGACTCTAGGTGAGTGGCCAGCGGAGTGGGTAGTTAGCGCCCTCGGCGGGCACGCGGGCGACAGTGGCGAGGCAGGCTGGTGGCGAGAGGCGGCATTGTGTCCTCGCAGCTGCCGCCCCCGCACCTGGACCCGCCGCATGCAGATTTATGGCATAACCGACAACATAATCACATGGAAGTCAACCGCCTGGAAGAGACGTCTGTCCGCGGCATCAACTTTATATTATTGTCAACTAGAGACAATAGTGCACTTTAATATAAACAGCCCTGTCTGATGCACGAATAACATATAAACACACTAAAACAGCAGTGTCACAGATACCAGGTGTAGCGGGTATGGTCGTGGCACCTTTTGTTTATAAATCATATCAAATGTAATCATAAAGACCGGTCACTAACTCGTACTTCTCTTGCGGTACGAGTGTACGAGTGATTGTAGATAATGGCATACACTTTCCAGCAGGTCTCCCACATGCT
Source organism: Manduca sexta (assembly GCF_014839805.1). Lineage (NCBI taxonomy): Eukaryota > Metazoa > Arthropoda > Insecta > Lepidoptera > Sphingidae > Manduca > Manduca sexta. The sequence continues at coordinate 16,478,385 of NC_051138.1, forward strand.
ACAAAAGTTCACCGTGTGTGACTAATGCTTGCAGCGTCTAATTAAACGATTACAATTATTACTATATAAACTGCCCCCTTTTGATAATCCACCAATACAACTCAAAACTTAAACTAATTCTAATAATAAAATATTTTAAAGAATATAATCTTGCACTCAAAACTGATAATAATAAAAAAAAAAACACTATAGGATTTTCATTGTTCTGAGTCACTATACAAAGTTTTCTACACTTAGTTTGGCTTATATACCCGTTAATTAATCGGTTTCAAATGTTGCATTGTTTGTTTGTTTCAAACGCTTGCGGATGTCTGTTCCGTGTGCTTTATATCCTCGTGCGATATTGTCAGATGCGTGATCCCAATCAAGGAGTGAGGTGCGGGCGGCGTCCGAGCGACCCCCGACCGCTCCCGACCGCTCCCGGCCGAGCGCGAACCTTTGTTATCCACTCGGCAGGCGAAAGAATTCACGTCAAAACGACAGTTAATCTAAACAAAACAATCAGCCGAAAGTTCCACCTCACATACGATACATTACACTGTTGGCTACGAATAAACATTAATCAGCTAATACATATATATTCTGTATGTATGATTTGGAATAGTTTGAGACACGTAATCCTGACACTTCAGTACAATATAATTTTCTTACGTTCCAGGTAGGTATTAGAAAGGAGTTTCGGTCGCATAATATCTAAAAACATCCCAAAAATTATTCGTCAATTTAAAAAAAAATAAGTCTGTGAGAGAAACGCGCCTATAAAATTACGAAGACAGCTAATGCACATGTTACATGCATTGAAACTGCGTAATTTTCGTCACAATATTAGACAGGTGCTATTTTCCACAAAAAATATAAATGTTTAGTAAGAGCGCACGTATTACATCTACGTATGGATACACATGGTTCTGCAAGAGAGGCGTGCCCGAGAGAAAGCTCATTGGTGTGTCAGATCACAGACTATATTATATTGTCGTGATATTTCTAATATTCATGAATGCAGACATTAACGTACGTGCAAGATTAATGGGGCAATTTAATACACGAAAGTAGTATCTTAATGTCGGTTCGAAGTAACGTACTGAAGCAGAGCGTATCCGTGAATATAGAGAGGCAGAATGTTTCGTAGATTGGCTTTGTATAATTGTATGCTGTATTTGCAATTCAGTCGAGCTCTAGACTATCTCCTCTTACTTTCGTAATACGAATATGATACGGGATGAATAACAGGATTTCTATTAAGGAGAAGTAACAAGAATTGAATTTTAGAAGATCTAAAACGAAGTATGTTTTACCTACGCCTATTGATGACACATCTATTATAAAAAAACTCACAGTCGCTTTGATTATAATGTACTGCAATACGTATGTATTTTAATGAAAACCGTTCTATGGCCAACAAACAACAGCTCGCTAGTAGTGATTGCTCTACTGCAAAGCGAGGTATAGTTTAAGTACTATAACCTACAGAGTTTCCAAGGAGCAGTGTTGTCTCACGCTGGAGCGACTCCAAATGCCATTTGCCTGCAGTTATCGCAAGCCGACGCACCGTGCATCTAACATTCCGCGTTAAACTTTTGAATTATGTATTTAGAAATATGATAGGTGCGTGCTTCGGTTGGGTATGATTGATCGCGCACCATTAGCCGAGCGGCAGTTTTTGCGTCACCTATGTAAGGGAGCGCCGCGCGGCTCGTGCCGCGACACTTCTTCTGCGACGCCACGTCTACTTAATACTGGGCGTTATCTAACATTATGCTCTATACCCGTTAAATTACTTCGCGTTACCAAAGCACACATTGGCGTCCTAGTAAGTCTTCCGACGAAGGTTTGACGGGGTGATCAAATATCTGGTATTATATATTGCAATTTACGATTTCTCAATGACAGTGTTTAAAGTAGTTCTAAAGGAAAGACAATATCTACCCAGCGGCGGCGGCGGCGGGCCTCGCGCAGGTACCACGGTAACACTGTTACTATTACACAGGTTTGGCACAAAAAAAGCTCTACAAATAAATTATAAGGCGCTGTGACACATCCAACGCTTCCTACTGTAATACCGGGGGACACGTGTGCAGTGCGCGCTCTTACCTGCTTTTTATTATTAGGTGGAAACAATCATGGACTCGTAACACTGAATACGAGGTGCAACTGTACTAAAAATATATTGTATATAGCATTACGTTACCGACTCGTCCGCGGCAATTTCTAAAAAAACTTTTAATCACGAGATTTTTTCAAATTTTATAGTTTCTATAGTATAGAGCATGAGCAAGCTTCATAGCGACTGTCACGTACGTAACTCATACGATCAGTGCATCTCACTTAGTCTATACAGCATAATATATATTGATTATTTGCCTCTTTTATAAATAAAAGCTTTATCAGGTAAACCAAACAAGTATCTTCGTGGATATCACATAGAAGTGTGTATTATCGTGTAAAGCGTACCTGGTCCGTGGTATAGACGGCACTTACCGGCGATGACGGTGGGTCGCGCGGGCGCGGCGCGGTGCTGGCGCGGGCGCGGCGAGCACGCGTTCGCCAGCAGCCGCTGCAGCCGCGACTCCGGGTACACCAACCAAGACGTCGGCTCGCGCCGCCGCTGCAACAACACAACGCTCTCACGTTACTAATAAATAACAACAGAACGCAACATAACCGACTAGTAGGCACCTCGTTTCATGATCGATTCACACTACTCATTACGATCACCACAATTTAATTAAGTATCACAAACCAATACGTAATGTTAGTAGCATACGTAGATGTTGATCACATAATAGGTGTATTAACAATAATAGTAATCGTTAAATTGTTCGCTTAAAATGAGCTCATAATATGGTGAATAATGACGCGTTTCACCAATGAAATCACCCATAAGAACTTTTAACAACTTAAGCTACAATTTGTCAAACCCTTTCCCACAATACAGCCTGTGATAAATCAAGTGCGCAGTCAAAACACGTCGCATGCGCATGCTCGTGTGTGCAACCCTTCCAGAGCGCACAGGTGGCACGCCCGAGCGCCGTAAAAAAACACAGAAAAACCGAAGAAGGCGCGTGCGCACACAAAAAACGTCTGGCAACCCTTTGTCGCGGCGCGTCTATCGCGCGTTTTTGTGCCGAAGCTAATTGTCGGCTATCTAACGCGCCCCTCGTGCCGGAACTAATTAACTGTGAGAGTCACACGCGCTCGTTAGCGCCCGCACCGCACGTGGCGAGTGGTGACCACCGCCGGCGCCACCATCGCCTCACAGTTTCGACCCTTTCTATAGGCCTCGTTATGTATTGGAGTGGTGTAAAGGATCGCTCGCTTGCTTATGCGACACGTAACTGTTGCATTCCTCACATACATACTAACAATTTACTGGAATTTAAAACCGCATTGTTATAAGTATATCGATTATAAATGCTAGGAATTTTCCTACCTGCGCAGTAAGGAACACGTTCAGCTGAATAAGATTAACTCAGGATACCAAACTAGACTCAGGAACATGACTAAAGCATGGTATTATATAGTCCCTGAAAGGGTAGGCAGTGATGTAATTGTTATATTTTTATAAAGTATGTTCGAATCGATAGACGCACACCTTGATCGCCTGACTGAGTGAGTACAGGATGGAATGATGCACAGTTCAAAAAAAGATATTACCACGAGGCAATATCAAGTCAGCTTATATATTATAGTCTGTTACACTGTTTGGATTCAACTCCAAGCGAAGTATTCTAAAACGGTAGTTACGGTGAACACAATTTGACACTGAACCATATAAAAGGTTCAATATCTAATAAAAATTATTTTTACACTGCTTTTTGGAAAAGGATATACATATGACCATCCATTAGTAGAGATATTACTGTAAAGAATTCTAAAAACTACTTACCATGGGCCAATACACCCTCTTAGTAAAGGAGGCCCGTGTCCAGCAGTGGGACAGTATACAGGCAGATATTATTATTATTCTAGTTAACATTTATTTGAATTATAATTATATTTTCGAGACGATAGAGAATCCGTTAATATTAAGGCGACCCTCCAAAGACTTTTTATTCCATAAAATATGATAAATGCTGTTGATGAACGCTACAGTGGAAGGTTATATTACCATATCCAAACTTCTATGATAAAGAGCATGTAGTATAAATTAGTGCCAGTGTGAGAGCTTAATAATATTACTTTGACGCAGAGTGCAGGCTGTGGAGGGCGCGGGGCGCGGGGCGCAGGGCGGGAGAGTGCGGGCCCAGTCCGAGGGGAAAATATTCACGTCTCGCACCTAGATACATAATTGAACAGGCGCAAAGGCGTACATAACGCGAGCCTCCGTCCCTTTTTCAGACGGAATCAAAATATAAAGTGGTGTAAAATACATAGGCGAGGCGAGGCGGCGAGGCGCGGCGGGGCGTCGCGGCGGAGGCGGCGCCGAGCTCCGTCTCGCTCGGTAATGTATTCACGTTTCCCGAGCCGCTCATTTTTTATCGCAGTCGCGCGGCGCATTAGAATTTCCAGGCGAGAAAAGCTCACGCACACAAGCGCGTCGGTAGAGCGATTGCAAGCCGATCGCAACTCTATGCCGCGGGACACAGGTTGCGTATTAGCTCGGTGAATTGTTGCCGCGGCTGTGTGTCGGCGAGGTGCGCGGGCGGGTACATTGTAAATTCGCGCGGGGAAATTCTAGTATAGCGGGCGCGAGGCGGGGGCCGAGCGGCGCGGCCCCGCGGCTCGGCGGCGCGGCACGACGCGGCACAGCGCGGCGGCTCGATACAACGCGACCAGCTTTTCCGCTCGGGCGCCGCGCCGCGCTCGGACACCTCGCAACATCACACACTATCCACTATAAATTTGTAAGAACCACAATCAAATCCGTCATTTCATTCTACGATTGCACCTCCAAGACCTTGTTTTCAAGTTTATTTAAGTTGGCTGCACCCAAGTCCTAAAGAAACCCCAGTCCTAAAGTAGATTCAATATGTGCTACGTTATACGTATACCTAATATACTATTTATTATAATAGGTATTTGTGTGTTGGTGATATTTTAATCCATAAAAGTTTAGTACAATAATGCTGCGTGCGACTAGACAATATACACATTACATGTCATATTCTATGACATAATATGAAGTTCTCGTAATATGATTTGTTTAACACCCGACAGGATATGTATATTATATTATATTCTCGTGTCGTTACATCTTATTTTTTAAAGATATTTTGATTTTGTCGCCAGGTCCGGCAAAGTTACCTCATTGCAGCTGAGGTCACGTGTGATAAGGTCCAAAAAATGTTGACCAAAGAGGAATGCTGCATCTCTCGGCGGGATTGATAATTGTGCCGATCTGCTGAAGCCACTGATCCTATTTTTGTTATTCCTTCACTAATAGTAATCTACGTTATGTTTGATTGTTATACATTATACTTTTTCTTAAACGGAGCAATTAATTGCGAATGTTATCGAGGCATGCGTGACATCACCCTACAGTAGAGTCTGCATAAAATACTGCTTACTATTGTTATGCTTTCTTATATAAAAAAAATAGTATTTTATGACATCATCCGAGGCACACTGAGCGACATAATTAGCTTTAAATTTAGTTTGCAACAGTTATGAATATAGTATGCTTTCACAACAATGGCAACTCGTGAACAGTACTAATGAATACAAGCGGAGTGCGGACCACAACACGACTCTGCGAGGGAACAAGTGCGGCCGCAAGTGTCACGGTCAAGGACAAGCCGGCCGAGCGATTAACGGCGCGGGAGCCTAAAGGTCAGTCCGGGTAACGGGATCGTGTGCGCCCGGGCCGATCCGCCGCCGCTCCGCACCGCCCCGCACCGTCCCGAGACTCACCTGTACATTTGACAGGCGTTCGTAGCAAAATGTGCCAAGAGATAGTACTATCACAAAACTCAAAGTTCTAGCAAGGGAACTGAATAAAATAAATAGTATACAAATAAAATGTTCCGTTTTTAACTGATCCCGTCTAAAAGCCTTGTAAACGTAATCATTTATCAATGGTTTAAATCAATAGTAAGTATTTCAGTCCTCACAAGAACTTGTTATTAGCAGTTAGTAAACTTTCGTATTTGTGTAACTCGCTGTCAGTAATGAAACAAGTGAACTTTACTTGTTATGATTCGTACGGGCTAATTATCACAAATGTCCAAAATGAGTGGTCCGCTCCGCTCACGACGCAACGGTCGACACGCGCTATAAACTATCAACTGACACTAAAATTATGAGTTCAAAGCAGTGACGGACGTTTTATGTGATTTTAAACAAATTGCGATGAGTCAATGCAACCTCTGCCGGTGCTGCCATAAACCACGCTCATTAACCACGCGACCGCCGCGCCTGCGCAGTGTAGATCACGTGACAACTGCCACTTGCACCGCGCACTCACCAGAGCATCACAATACCTTCCTGCAATACCGGCAGGTGTGTCTCTCTCACAATACTGGCCTTAAATGGCTGGCCCGAGGCTATAGAACGACCTAAACCGATAAACGTTCCAAGATATTAGCTTCTGGTAAGTGGCTGACGCTCTATTGGATTACCATTGAAGTTAAAGATTCTAAAAGTAACACCGACTGTGCTGATAACATTATGTAAACCACTAGGAAGGAACAATATGATGTGGTTCCTACGCTCAACGCCACCAGCGCCGCGACGCATGGCAAGCGCGCGTTCCGGGAAGGAAGCGTCTCTCGGAACCGGCCACCTGCGTCCGACGTGACGCGCCCGAAGCCGCGCCGCACACTTGTACATTACCATAATGACGTCAATAGAGTCCACTCCGCGGCCTCTCCGTGGGTCGCATGCCTAACGCCCAGTAACAAACATCCACCATTTGCTATTCCAAACAAACAATACACTTAGCACTATCTGCACGTGCGCTGTTCTAGCACCTCCATATTATATGGTTCTTGAACATATGTGTTATTATTTGTAGCTCTAGCAAGACAAGATTGCCAGCAATATCGGTTATAGTGGTACGGGTTGCAGATTGCGGATGGACAATCCCACAATCAATAACATCAAACATAAGAACAAAGTTTACTTGACATTGGTGAGTCACTGAGTACATAATTTGTTGCAATGTGCCTTTACACTTTCACATGAATTGGTACAAACAGCACAATTAAATACTCGTTATTACACTCACGAGGTGTCAAGACACGTATTACTTGTACCAGAGTGATATCGGCAGAAGACAGGCCCTTTCATCGGTCCGTGAGTCACACGCCGCGCCACCGCGCCATCCCGTCGCATCTGTATGTACAGCGCGGAGGTAATTTTGAGTTAAATAGACAAAGGAGCAGCCCTTGCATGCATACTGATCACTGGGCAGGTTCCTTTTAACGCGCTGATTATCAGTGTCACTTCGTGTAATTGACACTTCTCTGAATCGATTGATTTTCGATAAACAACACCTCAAAACCAAGTGGAGGTTATATTGTAATTATTAGAAGACCACGTGATAGCGAGCAATGCACCATATCGCTCACAATTTATTAGCTCATCATGCGTTACCACCTTCTATTTATATTTTTTTAAATATTATGTAATAATTGCAAACATTTAGCATAGGCGTCGCAATCACTTTAGAAGTCTACACAGAACATAATGTAGGTAAATATATTGCTTCGTTGGTAATAATCACTTACATGAACCAGCACGCAGTGAAGAAACCGGGGAGTGTCAGGACAATTAAACACAATGTTCCTCCGGCGGTGTATGCGCCTGCGTTGAATGCGTTTCACGCGACTCGCACAAGAAGCAGCATAATAAACTGCATCGAAATGCATATCCATTCAATGGACAATTAAAGCTGCAAATCAAAATGTACGACCGGGCAGGCACTTGATCCCCCACACCCCTCCAGCTCGCCTCCCTCTCCTCTCGGTCCGCGCTCCACAGTGGGCACACTTTCGGAATGTCGATTCCTCATGCGTCCGTACCAACTGCGTTTTAATTACTCGCTGGCAGCTCGGAGCGGACTGCAAGTTGCGCGGCCCATTTCCGCCAACCGATAACCATAAACATTAATTCATCATTCTAGTTATAATTCGTAATGAGCATTTTAATGTGGTATAATGCGTGAGTAAATCACGGCAAGTCGGTGGTGGTGTCGCTCGGCAGGCTGGTCACGGCGTGCGCAGGTGTGCGCCGCGTGCGCAGCATCGCAATGCGCTCGCCGTCGCTGCTGCCGCCCGACCCGCCTCAAGCCACCCGGCCCGCCTCGAGCCGCCCCGGATTTCTCTGAGTTACTGCGACCAACTCCCAACAGCTTACCACCATAAGCACCACGAAAACTCGTATATCAATTTAAATCCAATACGAGACAACTATATATTGTAGCACTAGGTGTTCGTGACTTCGCGCATGTATCGATATACGTATAACGTTTTGGTGAAATTGAACGCTGTTAACTTAGTGCAGATGCGTCCGGCACAATGTAGAGTCGTTTAGTAATAAATGCTATAGTATATTTAATGGTTTAAGTTTATAAAATTAACGACTTTTTATGTACACTATATGACATATGGACAGACAGATAGTGACCATAAATACACCCAAATTCCACATAAAACGGATAAAAGCCACACACCTTGCTTTAAAGCTTAAAAGTAGTCTACATTGTGTTAAAAACATCTTCACAAACTTTCTACATATAATATTGGTAAGTGAGATTTCCATAACTCACATACGGCTACCCGTTATAATTAATAATTATGTTGGGCCGATGTGTTGGTTGCCAGTAGTGATTGTTGAGATACTTGTTGCTATTCATGAAGCGATAAAACCACAAACTCTTGACTTGTAAAAACGACAAATAATTAATTGGAAAATAATAAAGTCAATATGTATAAACATTAGTATGTATAAACAATATATATCTTGTGATAAGCGACTTATTGAATTATGGCGGGCATTATTCAGTGGGAACACGTTTAGAAATGATCGTAAGTTGCATTGTAGCATTTGTAGCCAGCAATCAAGGTTTGGTCGCGTGCCAAGTGGCGGTGCGGCCGTGGCGCAGCTGAGGCGCGGCTGTGGCGCGGACACACGACACATGCTCGCCATTACACCCGCACCAATCTGCCGACACCACTTATTTAAGTTACTAAGGGTCCTACGACGTGCAGTAACTGTGCAAAATGGATACATATATGGCCCTACCCACCCAAGTAATACGAAAAACCCTTAACTGTTTCATAAAGTTTAACGTATAACCTTTCGAATGGATTTAGATGAAATTTAGTATCTATACAGACAAACTAAGTTCGCGATTATACTATAAGCTAATGTCTATCGCGTACATGAGTGCGCGGCGAAACTTTTATTCTGGGAAAGGAACTTATTAACACTAACGATGTCGCGAATATAGGAAGTGTCTTTTGAATAAAACCATTTAACCAAAGGATTGTGGTCATTACAACAAACAATATTAGTAACTTATAGTACTAATGAAATCAAATTAATAGCATTTTAGCAATTAGGCCGCATACGGCACTTATACACGTTTTTTTTGCAACGCGCACAGAACTGAGAATAAGCATCATAACTTAGTGATAAATATTTTATTTTTGCTGTTCACTTAACTTATTTTACATGCTACAATATTACAGAATACAACATAAATAAGAAAGTGTTAAGTTCCTCCTTGAGAACTTATACTTAATTAAAGCTTACAACCTAAGTTGGTGAGACGGGTTACCTAAAGCGTGGGGCGGCGGCTGCGATTCCCGCATTGATACAAACACAAATAGCATCACATATATTTGTTTTAGTCTAGGAGTTGTAGGCAATTCCGGATACCTACAAAATAAGACCTGTGACTGCTGAGCGCATGTATTGTTTATGGATTGATATTTATGACGTGTAGACACTTTCGTTACAGTCCTTATAGTTTCATATGTATTGAAAAAGCTGTGATTGCTAGTGATGTGTTCAAATAATATACATTTCCATTGTGCAACCAAATGTACTGAGAGATATTGCGCGGCGCGCTGGCCCTCTGCCAACGGACTCGCCGCGCGGACGATGCTAATCATTAAACATTTGTAGCGTATAACGTGTCATTCAAACAACACTGTGTTTTGATCAACACATTTCCAAAATAATACAGTTATTTTGGTTCGATAAAAAATTTGTGAACTCTACAAAAATATGTACTCCAGAGATGAGTGCTGTTAAACCAACACCCTCACTCCTCGGCAGTTTCTTATATCCTCGAACAGGACTTACATATTAGCGTTTGAGCCAAAATGTGGTGATACCGCCACGTCATAGTACTATAATAGTGGTCGGCAGATTCTTGCTCGTTTGAACGTGTCGAGGCAAATGAGTAGAGTTTCACCTGCACACGTGCGATGCGCTATCAGTAGCACATGAATATTGAGAGCTGTGCGGCGCGCCACGTGTGCCGGACGTGGCCGCGCGCCGCGCCGCGCCGTGAGGACGTGTCGGTGCCGTGAGAACTCGGCTAGTTCCTGCACAGCCGACGTATCAACGGCGACACTTCCTCGCCTTTACATCGAGATGCGCGCGATTATCACCTATCTAAATAGTGCATCGCATGTGACTAACGTTACATCTGTTACCGCGAAATATAACCACGCGTCTGCGTCACAGAAGACAAGTAGAGGCGTAATCAGCACTCTCTTACCAATCTTATTGAACCGCCCCATGGTGTGCAGGAGAAACTTATATGGCACCGAATTCTGATTTTTTATGAAGTTTCGAGTATTTTTCTAAACCTAAATCTCATTCAAATTGCAACTGACCAACATGGTTTGAGAACAGGAACTACAATTTAACAAACTAGGGATGGAGCACGGGTCCTGATCGGATCACAGTTAAAATAATTCTCATGGCCGTTATGAGACGCCGGATTTCATCATTCACAGCACACAAGTTGAGTTATCCGCTATAGTGTGGTTTAAGAGATATGCATTTGGTATATGGATTATATTAAGAGAGTACCGTTTCCGCGGTTTTAACATTTGAAAAGTGTCAGAAGGTACGGTGAGTGCACGCGGCATGTAAATGTGGGGCACACGCAGCACGTCGCGCCGCTGCGTGCCGCCGATGCGCCGATACACTCTCGATGCAAGCCTTGTTTTAATATGGAAATCATGAGCGTTATTCGAGGCTTAAGTATTCTGAGGTTGTAATCTATCATCCACACGACTGTCGTACATTTAGATTTCCGTTTTGATTGTTTTGAGAAATAAATTGAGTTAGAAAAACGTGTTTCGGACCCGCTGCCTTAAAAAGGAATGTGATTAATAATTAACATAAATATTGTTTTCTCTGGGTAAAATTAAATCATTTAATGCCAGTAAGAAAATGACAAAACTTTGTGCATGATTCAAGGATTGTATAATAGATGTTGCAGTCAAATCTTCAGTACCGTAGCTATGACCTACAATGAATAAATCCCCACCAATATTTGTTAAAGTATTAAGACAGGCAGGCACCTGGAAACCTTAAGTGAAGGACTAGCAAAACAGTGAGAAAGAAACATTCTTATAATCATTTATAATTGAAAAAGCGAGTTAAAGCACTGCATATAAGATGCCAATAATAAGTGATAAGTAAGACGTAAATATAGTGAGCTCAGTCCGGGGTCCTACGCCTGGGGTGACGTGTTCGTGCGCGCCAAGCGACCGGCCTTAATGTCTGTGTCGGGAGTCCAGCGCGGCGCGCCGCGTGGACACAGGGGCAGTTAGCCCGCGGACATGTATGTTTAACACTCGGCTCAACCCACACTTCGCACCCGACCATGATGGCATATTCAACATACAATACAATTATGGATAATATAATGCTTAATTATTTCCACTTATATGAGTCGCCCGGAATTCATCGAGTTCGATATAACAGTGGGCTTGCTCCCATCATTAAAATGGAACTCAAATCTTATCAAAAACCTCACCCGGTTTAAAAATTGAGGACTGAACCTATAAATTCACCGGGTCTCTACCTAGTAAAATTAAGTTGTTACTGAATCAACGAAGCGATACCCACTATACACTAGCGTGTCGCGTTAAGACCTTACTTCATAGGATCATTTCTATAGCAAGCTCTTCCCGAGCGTGTCGTCATTAATGCCACCACCACCAGAATGCACCACTGACATCACTTGTGTTTTGGAACTTCATCTTTTTAAGTAGTATAAATAAAGCAACCGATAAAGAAGTGCTTTGCTAAATGAATTGTCAATAATAAGTAGTGTAGTTAGTACTGGATAGCGGGTAGTGTGGATAGTGTTGTTTTAATTAGAGAGCGCGCGGTCGGGCGGTCGGGCGTTCGGGCGGCCACGGCACCGGGCCCGGCGTAATAATTTATGGACTTGGGTGTCGCGCGACCGCCGACCTTCGCGCTGCCACAACACACGACATCAACAGTTAGCTCGCAACGCGCCCTGCATCGATACCCAATAACACCACAATTTACTAAGTAAATTATATTTATTATAATCTTGAGTGTCATCGTGTTTGGTACTGACAAACAATGCAGCACACTCTATAATTGAATAATGACGTACCTGTATTCAGGATAATTATCAAATAATTGACATCCCATTTTAAACTTTATTAAGTGCCTTATTACTGACACATTCTTAGGAATTTTGGCCAAGGATGGCACCACATTACATTTATAGTTACTTAAACAACATAAAAACCTATAATTGTTTGATAATTGAAATATATTATACTTAGAAATAATAAAAGTGTAGAGTTTCTGTGTCATAAACTATTTTGTAAATTAATAACTGGGTGACGTCGCACCGCCGATTCTCAGGCACTTCAATATCTCATTACTTGAATAACTATAAAATATACAAAAATCACCCGGTCGACCTAAGCTTCAAATAATGTCGCAGTGTGATATTATTTCACTTCTAATTAGCTGATAATAGGCAGCTTTAACAACAATATTCACTGTAAATTTATATATTTAGTGATTTGTAATAAAGATATTAAAATCAATGGTTATAATGCTGACTTTAGTCTTTAAGGAAATATCCAGGTTGCTGTAGCGAGCCTTCTGTACGTGGCGTGTGAGTCGGTGCGAGGCGGCGCTCATTATCGGCGATTTCACGCCCATCTGTCGCGACTCGCGACAACACTACTGCGTGGTCCCGGTCTAAAAACTGTACACGCGTTATGCCGACACTTCTGTTGTCAATGTATTCCGTCGCTCGTTTGAATTTTTTTGTTAAATCTCAACCAATTAGATAAATAATTCTGAATAAAGTTCTTTGCTTTCTAACGAATCTATTTCCATATAGGTATGAGAATTTAGGCATTGTACTTGTATTGTTTGGGCAGAGGCGCAACTGGAGCATCCATTTCTGCCGCGTGTGTACCGCCACATAATGTGATAGAGGACGAGCTCATCGCCATATTGAGCACAAATTACAGACTCCGGGCTGATGTTAAATAGAGAAATCTAATATTACTTTGCCCGATCCGAATATCGAATCCGAAACCTTAACACTGCAGTCGTACCGTAATACAACTACGCAACCGAAGCAGGTAAGGTATTTTTTCATAGTACTTATATGGTGTAAAAACAAGCAATGATGTATAAAACGGTCAGTTCAAAAAGCCAGCCACTTGTTACTATTATGTCGGAATGTGCGCTGGCGTGTGGAAGTGGTCACTTCGCTGAGAACTGTCATCTCAAAGGACACCGCTGGACAAGTGCCGAGTCATTTAAATACAAGCTCGTGACCCAAAAACGGGGCCTCGTTCCACTTAACGGATCACCATTACACGAAATTCATTCATTATTCGCAAAGACGTTCCGAGAGGCAGGAGGTGGCTGGCAGGGGGAAGGAGGGTCGTGTTAATTGTCGGCGCGTTTTTTAATTGAGCTCGTGACAGCGGCGACATTGACCGCCGACCGCGGCTCCCTTGCCTTTAGTAGTACATCCGCCCGATTTGAATGACGCGATCTCAGCTATGCCTCATATGTAGCTAACAGTATTGTCCTTTAGGTCCCTCGTACACTAGAGTTTTGATATAATCACTAATAAGTTTTACTTTATCTCTTTCAGATGTATAGAGATAAAGTATCTATTGGGAAGTGTTTTGTTCTGATTTAAGATATTGTAGCCAATATAAAGGCAACGTGAGACCGCAAAATTACATTCAACACCTAAGAGAGAGGTTCCAACCAAATTATAATTGCATACGCAAGATGTCTGGGATTGTACCCACAGGCTTGTATCGCAGTGACTATCAGGAAGATCTCCAGTGTAAGGTGCTGCAGAAAAAAAACATCTATTTTCCCAATTTATTCCATTTCGTAAACCATAACAATTTTGTCATCGTAAATGTTAATAAAATGATTGTAGTTATATTGACAGAAATTTGATTTTTTTATTAGAGCAAGAATCGAACTCGGTACCCACTAGATAGCCTGTTTGTTGCCTACTGCGCCACGTAGAATCGATCGCTGTAAATTGCGCAGATCAACCGCTCCGTTACATCTCATTGAGCGTTGTGAGACGGCAGCTAATAGGCTTTTTATTGAGATCAGCTGCGCCTAGACTCACTGTCACAACTAGATAACAAAAAAAATATTCTTGTATATACAACACATGCTACCTACTTTAAGATACCTATCTTTGCCAACCTCTTACTGATACACATGTGATTGCATATTCGTGTGCTTCGTTACCATTATTAGTTATAGGAATGCGACGTCCTATCACACGTATAATGAAGTATTAAGTATATATGGCTCAAATGAAAAAGTCTTCATTCAAAATAAGACCGTAGTAGATTGTTTAAATGTACATGATGAAAAAAAAAAAAATGATCATCTGATCACATACAAATGATTAAAACATTGCTATTCCGTTGCAAAGTTGAGTCACGTCAGTTAGTGGGCACTCAACACGCGTGAAGGGCTCACGGCGACGGTATCTGTGGTCGTTATGGTGGCGCGGCGAGGTGTCGCAGATATAATTACGGTGTTTACACGCGGGCACCGACTGGCAAGAAGTGGGACAATATCGGCCGATCGTCGCATTGTATGCTAATGCGACGCAGCGGGACGCAGCGACTGCATACTACGTGCACCGCACCGCTACACCACGCAGAAGTATTCATGGTTATAGTAGATTGAATAATTGTAATATCTTAAATAAGTAGGTCACCTGATGTCAACTACGCTGCCCGTGTACACAGTCTATTAAAGGAATTGTCAACCTCTCAGAAATGTAATGCGGAGAGGGGGGCAATATGGGATTCCAATAGTTTCCCGTGTATTAGATCATTCCCACTACTACCGAATGTGGAGTTAATATTATTAAGACTTTTTAGGAAACGAACGCGCAACGCACTTTACAGCATTAGCATAAAAACTCTTAATTTAGTTGAACAGTTGTACAGGCTCTGCAGTTAAGTGGGTTATTTATAAACCGTTGGCGCACAAAAGGCACTATCAACTGTTTCATGTCACCGAGTCCGTCTGATGAGTAGCAAGTCATCGCTGCGAGCGCCGGTGCCGCGATACTTCCACTCTTCGATTTTAACTGATAGCCGGCGATGAGTTGTTTTGATCACGTCTCAATTATTACAGCATCAGAATGCCATGCCTTACAATACACACAAAAGAGCGTAGCGCAATAGACATTAATATTATTTTCAATAATAATAATAAACTATACTCAAATGTACTCAGACCGAATTAGGCGGCCTGGACCGAAAGGACAGATCGTATATCCCACGATGTGAGGGCTGATGCTTACTTAAAATCAACAATTTGCATAATCGCAAGATGTTCATTGTCGGATTATTTCCTTTTTTTATTGCCTTAGTAGGCAAACAAGCGAACGGTCCGCATGGTGTTAAGCAGCATCCGCCGCCCATGGACCAAAACAATGCCAGAAGCACAGCCAAACCTTTGACTACCGGGAGCCATTGCCGTACTTACCTAATTATGCCCATTTTCTCCAAAGTGAAGTAGGCATGCATAGGTTTGTAGTTATGGTGGATAATTTAGAGTTATCAAAACGAACAGTTATAGAAAATACATCCTGAAGGACGGTACGGTCCTGATGAATCAGGCATGTCATTTCCGGTTGTTCGTTTCTTGCTAACGGCGAGTACTTGCATAGACACAACCTGGTAGTCAAGATCATACACCAGCAAATCGCTCTTCGATTTAGTCTTGTGACTCCTGAAGTGCCATATTACCAGTATATACATACCATACCAAGTTCTCGAAAATGATCGTGCAACGTTGTACTGGAACCTATTATCACAGACAGAGACATTGTTAGTAATAAGCCGGATATGATGATAGTAGATCGATTGTCCCGATTGTCATTTCTGCGCATGGTTAGATACCAAAGAGCCTCGACCAACATCTTCAGAAGTTTTCAATTGCCCGTTAGGTCAGAGGCCAAATGCAGAAAGCAGTATTGCTGAACATGTTAACAGTACCACCGTCGCGTCATTTTAACACATCAAGGCCACCTAAGTTACGATCAGTCGACCCCATCGATGTTTTGCTGGTCAAAGGGTCAATTGATGCAACATTACAACAAATAAAGTAGAACCTACTTGTGACTATGAAAATCTTCTAAATGCCACCATAATTGTTGCACAAGAAGCGAACATTTTGGTATCGGCGAAGGCGAGCGAAGGAAGTGCTGTAGTAAACGTATTAAAATTCATTTTATAATATGAAGGGCGGGCGTGCAATACCGCGCACGCTCAACGGCCAGTGCCAATTACAGCGGCGGCCATCAGATATCGCTAACAAGCCGATGCGTATCAGCCGCCCGCGCACACCACCGCCACACCGCGCCGCTGACACTGCGGCGCTGCGTCCACGCAGCGATAGTCAACATCAAATAACAAATGTTATATATCATTATTCTACTGCTGTGGCAATGTCCTATGCCAATACTCATAATACTCGCAAGGAAATACGCGTTTATACCAAAATATCACGTCTCGTCTTTAAACTTATTTTCGATTATAAAATGTTTTTTTCTAATTCTATCTCTTTAACTCCAATTACATTTTAGTATAAACATCGCATGGTTCTGATAGCATTCCTCCCGTGAGACACACACCGAGCCACCAACGAGTCCCACGACATAAATCTCGTCCTTGCTCTAAAGTTGCGACCTTAAGCCGTTTACTACTCGGTTCAATTTTGTATAAAACACAATTACCAGCCACTTTGCATGATGAACGCAGTGGCGTGAATTACGCGGGCGCAGGTCGTTATTATCCCCCCAACATACAGCTTCGCTCTAAGGAACCTACAGTAGACTCTATAGCTAGGGGCACAAGGACGTGCTGGGCGCAGGCAACAGCACGGTTTACCCAAAGGAGCGGTGGAATATTTCACGCAGATGGCACGATAGAGCGGCGATTGTGCGCGTGCGGCGCGATATCGCTATCGGCTGACATATAACAGGAAGGACAAACAGACGCTATGAATCAACGAGCAACAATAATGCTAGCGCGACGTGAAGTACAGCCTCCTTTGTTGCGTAACAATGGAGTGCGATATCGAATGACGTCCGAGCCGCTCGCCTATTAGACATTGCACCCTCGCGCCAATTACTGCGCCGCACCGAGCTGCACCGCGCCGGGCACCACTTCCGAAGAAGCGCACCGCGACCCGCGGCATGCTCTCACCTAAATAACTTTAATACTGCTTGTTGCAGGCCCGCGCGAAGGAACGCAGAACTAAATTAATGCTTGGTGCCAATTGAGTGCGATCGTTTGTCGGCCGGCTGTGGCTATTGTTTAATTTAGCAACGGAGCATAAATCAACCTAACAGAGAGCTATCGGGCGCGGTGCGGCGCGCGGAGGGCAGCGAGCGGCGGCGAGACGGGTCAGCATCGTCAAACGGAACGCTGGCGTCTCAGCGCTGCGGCCCCTTTGAATAATTCGCGGATGATCCACTAGATTTATGGCGTCTAACCATAGAGCGGGTCCGGACCCGTCGTTGGCCGCCAACAATTAAATAATTTGCGTACGGCGCGCGCGCCAGAGCGGGCGCCTGCGCATGCCCGCTGCGCGTTGATTTGTAGCCGCACGCTCTTTGTTTAAACACAAACCATATCCATATACATTTTTTTTGTATAATTGTGGTCGTTATCTATAATCTTGGGAACATAAAATTAAAATATAATTTTGCCAACAATCCAATTAAATATTTTTTTAAATGTGCATTAATAGGACAAAAGACTATAAACAAAAACGTTTGAGGCTTTCGGGCTTAGTTTGAATGGCTTAAAGGAATAATAGGGTCTATCCTCATAATTATGAGTATAACAACGTGTAATATTTCATCCTATTAATCTTCTTTAAAACCAAATTTGAAAAAATCATAAATGAGTGTGATAATAAATGAATCTGTGCACACATGTTAACGTATAGACCGGAAATCCGTTAATATCAGGTAGAGTACTTACTATAATGCATTTGTCAGGTACTCGGTTAGGAAAAAAGGCCGATTTGATGTACCGTTAAATAAATTCCATACCACACGAGACTCACAATAAGATTAGCTGCAAATATAGGCAATGAAACCCGTAAGTCCTGCTTACGATCTACAATTCGGTCGGTACATTTAGAACAGCCCCACCTGAATGTTAATAATGGGACTAGAGGAATAACATCGCGACTATAAATAATCCTTTTATTACATTTTGTGGTCGATGAGTCTAAGTGACGTCCATAAATCATAATATATCCATTCTACTTATCCTGACATGACTCCATTGATTTCCCTGAATGTCGGCAATACATCCACAATTTCCAACGCATCGTGCGTGTTCGGGCGGCATCGATATCTTATTACGAGATTAACTGACTCGGGTGTAAACATTCTGTTGTGATATGAGATCACGTGCAACACAACCGACCATCTCACCATTCGCGACAAGAGACAGCTCTAGCGAATCAATAACACCAAACAATTTATAATCTAACCGATCGTAAAGAGGAAAACAAAACTAAACAGACAATTAGATGGTTTTAGTGTTCCCACGGCGCGGGGGGAGACGGGTTGTGGAGTCACCAACTGACCACTTTGTGTGTAAACCGACCAATTGTATAATTGGCGGGTTATCAATTGTCGGTGGAGGCGATGGCGCCCCGTGAGAACCGAACCGCTGCGCCGCCTCGACTGATGACACACCATGCACCACGCACCCAGACACTCTTTTCCTCTTTAAAATCGTTAAATAATTCTCTGAAGTGATGCAAATTGATGAAACATATGTACAGTTCTCATTTCTTCTCGCTATTTCGAAAGTCACCTTAGAAAGTTATTTACGTGGAGCTTATTATCCAATAAGAATTAAAACGGGGATATGTGAGGATGAAATGTAAAATATGAGTACACGCCTTCATTCTGCAATTGTTCAGTAGGGCGTTACGATATAACAATATAATAACTCTCCCAACTTACATCCGCCTGATGATGTTGTAGGAGGCAAACAAATTATGATAGGAGTCGAACTTGTTAACGACGCGGCGGTTATAGAAAATATTTTACGTTTTCACAATATTTTATTTCACTATAATTATGATAAATTATATCTGCATAACAATGGCAACGCGTTACTAAGCTTACCTGTAAACATCTTTCATAACTAATTAACGAAGTCTATCTATTGCATTTGATTAATTTTAAGTTAGAAAGAAAGTTTCTAAAGAGGGACTACCTAAAAATTCTTTCTTGATAAGATTAGAATTAGAAAGATAAGATTTTGAAAGTTTCTATTTGTGTATGTTTATTGTCTAATTAAATATAAAACGTATCTATTTTCTTGTTAGTGACATTGGA
Organism: Manduca sexta; assembly: GCF_014839805.1. Classification (NCBI taxonomy): domain Eukaryota; kingdom Metazoa; phylum Arthropoda; class Insecta; order Lepidoptera; family Sphingidae; genus Manduca; species Manduca sexta. The sequence goes on from NC_051138.1 coordinate 16,498,231, forward strand.
CAGAAAATGACCAATAAGAAATCTGAAAATATAAATTTATTGAATTATTGTTCAAAGATCAATTAATAAAATAGACAATTTAATCCATCGAAAACTAAAAGATGGCGTTGTAATAAGTAATGACGTACGGTAGTTATAAATTAGGGCAATAGATGGCGCTGTACAATTTCTTTAATTTTGTACAAATCAGAGCGAGTAGTGAAGGAAGAACAGTGCGTATAAGTGCATCAGAGCGAGTAAGGTATAGAGGTAAACAAGTGCAACTTCTAGTAATTATAAACTGTAGACTGTAGTGTTACTAGTGCTAATAATAAATATTGGTTTTATGTGAAAGAGTGTATTTATTGTGTGAACCCGGACTCTTAGCACACACACTACACCAGAGCACCCCCAAACATTGGTCCTTCGAGCCGGATAGAGTTCAGTGACCTCTATCAAGTAAAAGGTCAGGGACTTCTACGATACAAAGTTTAGTGACCTCTACCAAGCAAAAGTTCAGTGACCTCTACCAAGCAAAAGTTCAGTGACCTCTACCAAGCAAAAGTTCAGTGACCTCTACCAAGCAAAAGTTCAGTGACGTCTACCAAGCAAAAGTTCAGTGACGTCTACCAAGCAAAAGTTCAGTGACCTCTACCAAGCAAAGTTTAGTAGTGACTTTTACCAAGCAAAGTTCAGTGACTTCTACAAAGCAAAGTTCAGTGTCCTCTACTGTCAGTTCACCAGTCACCATACGTTGCGGGTCGCAGCGCTACGTGCAGCAGCGGAGGGATCCAGCAACTTCATTGGAGCCATCAAGTACAAGCAACCGAGCAGAGCAGAGCAGTATTTATTAATATTTATTATTTTATTTATTTGTTAATTAAGTAGTTAATTTAATAGTTGTAACAATGCAAGGGCTCGTCAATGCACAAGTTAACATACATAATTCTATTAATAGAGGTTTAATTAATTTCAAAAGAGTCCTAAAGATCGTATCACAAAAGAATACGTAGAAACAAGAATTAACAATTTAGAAATAGACTGGCAAACTTTTAAAGCAAATAACCTCAAATTGTATGAAAACTCGAAATTAGAAGAAATAGAAAAGTCAATTTATGTTACGCAAAACATTTATGAAAATTGTGAGGAAAATTACTTTATTTATAAGTCTTTGTTAGCATCCAATTTATCAGAAAAGGTGGAACAACCAACCAGTAACAATAATAAAGGCAATCAGTCGAACACAAATTCAGCGGCAAAGTTATCGAAAATTAAGATTCCAACCTTTTCTGGTAATTATTCTGAATGGACAACATTTCGTGATTTATTTACTTCATTAGTACACAATGATAATAGTTTAGATGATGTACAAAAGTTACACTATTTAAAAACGCATTTAGTAGGCGAAGCAGAAAAGCTTTTAAGAAACACTCCTGTTACGAGCGCCAATTACAGTCGTTGTTGGTCGTTATTAGAAAAGCGTTATAACAACAAAAAATATTTAGCCAATTGCATTCTCAAACGGTTATTCAGCCAAAAGCGAATGAATGCTGAATCGGCGTCTGCTATAAAAGATTTATTAGACACCACCAATGACTGTTTGGACGCATTAAAAAATATTGGTGTTGATGTAACCACATGGGATATCATGATCATTCACCTAATATCGTTTAAGTTAGATACTGAAACGCGTAAGCAATGGGAACTGAAAACCGCTGATGATCAATCGAACGATTTACCTACATTAGATCAGTTAAAAGAATTTATGGAAAGTCGTTTTCGTGCATTCGAAAATATAGAATTTAAGAAAGTACAAACGCAACATGCAACTGCTGACTCCAACCGTCCACATACGAAAGTATTAATAGCCACAAATAGGTTATGCGAATTCTGCAATGACAAGCACAAACTTTGCTTTTGTAAAAAGTTTGCAAACGAGGATTATGCAGTACGACGCGACTTCGTCAGTAAAAAATCTATATGTTTTAATTGTTTGGGCAGTAATCACAGTGCATACACCTGTAGAAACCCAGCTCGTTGTAAAATATGTAACAAAGGCACCATTCTCTACTGCATTCACCAACTGATACATCAGAGCAAAGAAAAATGAATCTGATACAGTAAAGTCTCCAATAGTTTCTGTGCTATGCGACTCGCAAGACCTTCAGGCCCAGACAAGTTTTATTAGCCACAGCGTTAGTGCATGCCGAGTCAGGATTAGGAAATCATTCAACACTAAGAGCTTTGGTTGATCAAGGGTCACAAGCTTGTTTTATAACGGAAGCAGCAGTTCAATTATTACGTCTAAAGAAAACTGCAAATGGTATTATTACGGGTTTGGGAGGAGAACACTGTATGAAATCGAGATACATGGTTACAATCACAATAAGATCAAGAGTCGACATGAACTTTGAACTGCAAATTGAAGCCTACGTGTTGAAAAATATTACGTCATGTCTGCCTGAAAGGAAATTAGAGCCATTTGATTGATAGAAATAAATGGTTTATATTTGGCAGATCCGGAGTTCAACATTCCGAACAAAATTGATATGTTGTTTGGAGCCAATGTGTACAGCCACATACTAAAAGAAGGCATGAAGAGGGAGTCCAAAAGGAAACTTTTATTGCTCAAAGTACGAAGCTCGGATGGATAATATCAGGCACTGTCAATGAGAGGTCAAGCGAAGATAAAGAAAATTCGAACGTTATTTCAGTATTGCATACTAGAGCAGAAGAAGACATTTTAAAGAAATTTTGGGAATTAGAGGAACAATTACCAAGATCAACATGGTCAGAAGAAGAACAAGCCTGTGAAGAGATTTTCAAAAGGACAACAAATAGAACACCGGAAGGGCGATATATTGTAAATTTACCCTTCCGAGAAGATTTTGCCCAATGTCAAAACAATGGATCATTGGAGATAGCAATAGCTAAGTTCAAATCATTGGAAAAAAGACTCTCGAAAGACTTGGAACTCAAGGCCAGTTATAAGGAAGTGATTAACGAATATTTACAACTAGGGCACATGCGAACAGTTGAAGAAAAGGACGAAAAGGCACACGAAGCAGTATATTTACCCCATCATGCTGTTGTACGAATGGATAAATCAACCTCAAAGGTTCGAGTAGTATTTAATGCTTCCAGCAAGAATAAGCGAGGGGTTTCATTAAACGATTGTTTAATGGTAGGTCCTAAATTGCAGCCAGATTTAAGACATTTAGTTTTTCGATGGAGAATCTATCCAATTGTTATGGTGGCGGACATTGTCAAAATGTATCGTCAAGTTCGGATAGCAGAACAAGATGCTAAATTTCAACGCATTGTGTGGCGCGATAATCCTGAAGATAAAATTAAGGAATTTGAATTAATGACAGTCACATTTGGTACCGCTTCAGCACCTTACTTAGCGGTTAGGCATTACAACAATTAAGTGATGATGAAGCAAAGGATTACCCAATAGCCGCACCACAAGTAAAAGAATCATTCTACATGGATGACTTAATGACTGGATGTTTTGACACTAAGGAAGGAGCCTCACTTTATAAAGAGATGAACGATTTACTTTTAAGAGGTGGATTTCAGCTACAAAAATGGAACAGTAACAATGGAGAATTATTGTCATACTTCCTAACACAAAGTAATAAACAAGAGTTATATGGGCAGAAAGACAATATAGAAAAGAACACAGAAAAGTTCAGTAAAGAAATTAAAATAGACGACATTACGAAAATATTAGGTCTTACATGGGACCGTTGCGAAGATAATTTTAGATATTCTGTGAATTTACCCAAGAAGAGTGAACCAGAAACAAAAGGTCAATTATGTCTACAATCGCCCGATTATATGACCCACTGGGATGGATTGCACCGAGTGTGATAGTTGCAAAAATCTTTATTCAAAAGTTATGGTTGGCAGGTGTCGATTGGGACGAACCCATTTCAGCAGATTTAAAGGAAAGTTGGGACGATTATCGAAGTCAGTTACCAAAATTATCTGAAGTTCGTATTCCACGATGGTTACATATAAAGAAAGATACTGCTGACATAGAACTCCATGGATTTTGTGACGCATCAAAATTAGCGTATGCTGCTGTGATTTATGTAAGAATAGTAGATGATGATGGCAAGATACATGTCTCATTGTTAACATCCAGAACAAGAGTTGCGCCGATCAAGCAAGTTAGCATTCCACGCTTAGAGCTATGTGGTGCAGTACTGCTAGCAAAATTGTTAGCCGAAGCAGCTGAAATACTAAGAATAAAGAAGAATAAGATAAGGGCATGGACTGATTCAACAGTAGTTCTTGCATGGCTAAGTAGCCACCCCAGTAGATGGAAGACCTTCGTAGCAAATCGAGTCTCCGAGATATTAACAACACTAGACTCGTCTCAATGGTATCATGTGTCATCCAAAGAAAATCCTGCAGATTGTGCTTCAAGAGGAGTTCAACCGGCCTCGTTACCAGAGAATACGCTTTGGTTTTCAGGTCCTTCACTTAAAGAAAAGATGATAATATACAAAAGACCAAACGATCTAAAAGTTGATCTGGAAGAAGCTAAGTAAAGGTGAGATCTTAACAAAACTGAAGATGATAGCATTATACAACGATATTCATCATTACAGAGGTTGATACGAGTCATAGCATACTGTCGACGGTTTTATAAAAGAAAAGAATACAATAAATTAGACTTAAGCAAAACCGAGATAGACGAAGCGTTATTGTGTTGCATACGAAAAGTTCAGAAGCAGGAATTTTGGGAAGAATATACGCAACTGCAAAAGAACAATAAAGAGTTCAAGTTAAAAGGAAGCAAGATAAGTGCATTAGGTCCCTATCTCGATGAAAAGGGATTAATCAGAGCTACAGGAAGGTTAGAAAAGTCACAATTAGATGAACAAACGAAACACCCTATAATTTTACCTCACAACTCAACATTTGGACAAATTTGGATAGTGGCAGATGCTCATAAGGCTACGTTACATGGAGGTATTCAACTAACAATAAATTATTTAAGGACAGCTTATTGGATTATAAAAGCAAAAGGTATTGTCAAGCAACACATAAATAAGTGTAAAGTGTGTCCGACAAAATGCAAAAATTCGAACGCAGTTTATGGGATCTTTACCATCAGTTCGTTGTACTCCAGCTAGAGCATTTAGTAACAGCGGAGTAGACTACGCGGGACCCATCAATATAAGAACAAGTAAAGGAAGAGGAAATCATTCCTACAAAGGTTATATTTGTCTATTTGTATGTATGTCCACACGTGCTATACACTTAGAATTAGTTAGCGACATGAGTACTCAAGCATTTTAGCAGCCTTCAGAAGGTTCGTGTCCAGGCGCGGTCATTGTTCCCATTTATGGAGTGATAATGGCACAACGTTCGTAGGTGCCTCCAAGGAACTTAAACAATTAGTTAAGGCAGCTCACAAGTCGGCTGCTGCGGAATTAGCAACCCATGGCACAGAATGGCACTTTATCCCGCCTCACGCGCCCAACTTTGGAGGTCTTTGGGAAGCGGGCATAAAATCGACAAAATTTCACCCCTCAAGCGAGTTGGTGATTCAATGCTCACGTTTGAAGAAATGACCACACTGCTTAACCAAATAGAAGCTTGTTTAAACTCTAGACCAATAACGGTCATGGACAACACCGACGTGATTGAACCTCTTCCATTAACACCAGGACATTTTCTAATAGGCGAACCATTAGTTGCAGTGCCTGATCCTAATTATGAAAGTTCGAAGATCAATTCACTTAGTAGATGGCAGTTACTTCAAAAATGTATCAAAGCTTTTGGCGACGTTGAGTAATGAATATTTAACAAATCTCTTACACAGATATAAATGGACTAACAAAGTCCCAGAACCAAACATAGGAGATATAGTACTAATTAAGGAAGACGACTTACCACCTAGTCGATGGTTGTTAGGTCGAATACTAGAAAACACCCAGGGCAAGATCAAATTACTCGTGTGGTTACATTACGCACCAAGTCGTCAATCATCAAACGACCTACGTCCAAACTATGTATTTTACCTGCTAATGAGTGACTGTTATTACTAAGTTAGAATTATTTGTAATTAGATAATAAGTATTAGTTAAGGTTTTCTGTATTTGTTACCAAATCAATGCTAATTTAGTTGTCATTAAGTTAAGTTTATTTAGGATATTGTCATTCGCTCATTGATAAGTACAAATGTAATGTAGTACATTTATATTGCCATGGTGGGCGGAGTCCAACATTTGAATTGTGAAGACCATTTCGTCACTAAATGGTCTTGGTGGGCGGCATGTTCAAAGATCAATTAATAAAATAGACAATTTAATCCATCGAAAACTAAAAGATGGCGTTGTAATAAGTAATGACGTACAGTAGTTATAAATTAGGGCAATAGATGGCGCTGTACAATTTCTTTAATTTTGTATATCGCGATGTCAAGATTCTCCGACCCATATGTATAAGGGTTGGGGAATCTTGCCTCGTCAGTTCGGGAATCCAAAGCAACCATGTAAATCAGAGCGAGTAGTGAAGGAAGAACAGTGCGTATAAGTGCATCAGAGCGAGTAAGGTATAGAGGTAAACAAGTGCAACTTCTTAGTAATTATAAACTGTAGACTGTAGTGTTACTAGTGCTAATAATAAATATTGGTTTTATGTGAAAGAGTGTATTTATTGTGTGAACCCGGACTCTTAGCACACACT